>NC_047103.1:173656250-173716175 GCF_902500255.1 Thalassophryne amazonica
CTGTTTATATACACACAGGTCACAGACACAGTGTTTATATACACACAGATCACAGACTGTTTATATACACACAGATCACAGACACAGACTGTTTATATACACACAGATCACAGACACAGAGTGTTTATATACACACAGATCACAGACACAGAGTGTTTATATACACACAGGTCACAGACACAGACTGTTTATATACACACAGATCACAGACAGAGTGTTTATATACACACAGGTCACAGACACAGAGTGTTTATATACACACAGATCACAGACACAGAGTGTTTATATACACACAGATCACAGACACAGACTGTTTATATACACACAGGTCACAGACACAGAGTGTTTATATACACACAGATCACAGACACAGACTGTTTATATACACACAGGTCACAGACACAGACTGTTTATATACACACAGATCACAGACACAGACTGTTTATATACACACAGATCACAGACACAGAGTGTTTATATACACACAGATCACAGACACAGACTGTTTATATACACACAGATCACAGACACAGTGTTTATATACACACAGGTCACAGACACAGAGTGTTTATATACACACAGATCACAGACACAGACTGTTTATATACACACAGATCACAGACACAGTGTTTATATACACACAGATCACAGACACAGAGTGTTTATATACACACAGATCACAGACACAGACTGTTTATATACACACAGGTCACAGACACAGAGTGTTTATATACACACAGATCACAGCCCCAGTGTTTATATACACACAGGATCACAGCACACAGGACTGTTATATACACACAGGTCACAGACACAGAGGTTTATATACACACAGATCACAGACACAGAGTGTTATATACACACAGATCACAGACTGTTTATATACACACAGATCACAGACACAGAGTGTTTATATACACACAGGTCACAGACACAGAGTGTTATATACACACAGATCACAGACACAGACTGTTTATATACACACAAGTCACAGACACAGACTGTTTATATACACACAGGTCACAGACACAGTGTTTATATACACACAGGTCACAGACACAGAGTGTTTATATACACAGATCACAGACACAGACTGTTTATATACACACAGGTCACAGACACAGAGTGTTTATATACACACAGATCACAGACACAGTGTTTATATACACACAGGTCACAGACTGTTTATATACACACAGATCACAGACACAGTGTTTATATACACACAGATCACAGACACAGAGTGTTTATATACACACAGATCACAGACACAGACTGTTTATATACACACAGATCACAGACACAGTGTTTATATACACACAGGTCACAGCACAGATGTTTATATACACACAGATCACAGACACAGAGTGTTTATATACACACAGATCACAGACACAGAGTGTTTATATACACACAGATCACAGACACAGACTGTTTATATACACACAGATCACAGACACAGAGTGTTTATATACACACAGATCACAGACACAGACTGTTTATATACACACAGATCACAGACACAGTGTTTATATACACACAGATCACAGACACAGTGTTTATATACACACAGATCACAGACACAGAGTGTTTATATACACACAGATCACAGACACAGTGTTTATATACACACAGATCACAGACACAGAGTGTTTATATACACACAGATCACAGACACAGGCTGTTTATATACACACAGGTCAGACACAGACTGTTTATATACACACAGATCACAGACACAGTGTTTATATACACACAGATCACAGACACAGAGTGTTTATATACACACAGATCACAGACAGTGTTTATATGCACACAGGTCACAGACACAGAGTGTTTATATACACACAGGTCACAGACCCAGACCGTTTATATACAGACAGGTCACAGACACAGACTGTTTATATACACACAGGTCACAGACACAGAGTGTTTATATACACACAGATCACAGACAGTGTTTATATACACACAGGTCACAGACACAGAGTGTTTATATACACACAGGTCACAGACACAGAGTGTTTATATACACACAGATCACAGACAGTGTTTATATACACACAGATCACAGACAGTGTTTATATACACACAGGTCACAGACACAGAGTGTTTATATACACACAGATCACAGACAGTGTTTATATGCACACAGGTCACAGACACAGACTGTTTATATACACACAGGTCACAGACACAGAGTGTTTATATACACACAGGTCACAGACCCAGAGTGTTTATATACACACAGGTCACAGACACAGACTGTTTATATACACACAGGTCACAGACACAGAGTGTTTATATACACACAGATCACAGACAGTGTTTATATACACACAGGTCACAGACACAGAGTGTTTATATACACACAGGTCACAGACACAGACTGTTTATATACACACAGGTCACAGACCGAGGGAACCTGTGGAGCAGATGTATGTCACATTTGCCACAGCCACTAGATGGCGTCATCAGCCCCTTTACCAAGATGGTGGACGGAAATATCGCCGAAAGTTGCTCGAAATCCCTTGTTTCGTTTATTCATCTCTATGGTTACTGAGACGATAAACCTCAGAACTGATGAATCGGAATCTTTTTCGAAGGTTCCTCTGAGTCTTGTTGAAGTCTCACCGGATGCTGTGGAGTGCCTGATACGATCCATTTGTTCTTGAGGTGGTTCCGATGGATGCGGTTCTCCCGTGGACTCCAGAACATCTGATTTAACAAGGAAAACATTCGGATTCAAATTAGGACGTTTGGACTCGAAGTGGATTCGGTCTAACAGAACCATCACTGTCCTGTGATGAAAACCGGGTCCTCGGACTCACCTTGCGGGTCCTGCTGCTTGGCTCGGTCCGGACTGGGATCAGTTTGAGCGAACATTACGGCTTCAGACGAACTTGAACAAACGGCCGACAAACTGAATGAACAGCGTTTCAAATGGTCACGAAGCATCGAAGTGAAACCTGCTTCGTCCCCAGGACACCTGACTGCGACGTTTGAAACCCTGAAAAGTAATGTTGATAAGTGGACTAATTTCAAGTAAATCTGCTCCTTTATTATTTTATGATTTAAAAACACAGCATCACCGCTTCCAAAATGACATAAATACAATAAATTGTAATAAAGACTGAAATAAATGTAATAATAAATAAATACTTAGACGTGTTTAAAAAAAAGGTTGAATTTTAGTTGTGATTTAAAATTTAATCCTTCGAAAAGCTTCAGATTGTCAGTAAACCTCGTGTATTCAGGAGCTCTGACAGTGTCAGACTGAAATCATTTTAAATAGTCAATATCTTCATATGTATGGATTGTTATTATTTTGTTTGTTTGTGGTTACAAAGTTAAACCACCATTATGTTTACTGGTTGCTATAGCAACCACCTCAGTCAATCATCATTCAGTTTATTTATAGTTCTATTCACCCTGTTGAGGTTTCAAATCAAACAAAATCTTGAAAAACTTTGTAGAGTTCAGGCTCAGGCCCGGATCCAGACTGGTTTGGACCAATGCAGTTGCATTGGTCAGATTTTTTTTTTACACGTTGTTCGTCATCGGTAAAAAAAAAATCTTGAATAATCCCGAATAGTGCTGAACGTGTCCCCGCGGTGAACACAGCTTTTGATGTGATCCCACAATGCACCGCGCAGGTGGATCAAAAGAAACAGTGCGCCAGTCGAGTCGATGATCATGGCATCCGGGAAAAAAGTTGTGCAAGGAGGCGCTTATTTCAGCAAGAAATCAGGCGTTTGGTTGTTTTTTGTTCGTGATACAGTTTTTTGATCTTTTAGAATTTACATGGCATTTGTTCACCATGTGTGTCTGTTAAATTGTTTGTTCACGTCTTGTGGTATAGTTTTTAATGTCAACAGTCCACTTGAGCTTCTTGCACCTTGTTTTCCAATGTGGTTTCTGTAACTGCAAATGGCCAATAAACTGAACTGAACTGAAGAAACAGTGAGTGGGTTATAAATAGTTTTCAGACAGTAGTGTGGTTTGAAAGGCATTCTATGATGACTGAAATTACATTTTCAGTGGTTTTCCAAATAAAATCGTTGGTCGATCCATGGCCGAAACTTGGAAAAAAAAAAAACACTCGTTCAGTCACTGTTGATTGTTGATGCCGACGATATCGGACATGCCACATGCATTGATTGTAAAAGTATTTAATTTATCCATAAATCATCATGGAAGTATGCCTGGTTTAAGTGTATTTATACCACACACAAACTTTAAGATCGGAAAACATTTTATTTATTTACAAAATACATGTATCCAAACGAAGGCACCCGTTCGGTCACATGGCATAGGACACCTTCCGATAATCAAAGAAATTAAATCATTGTTGACACACAGAACTTTGTTCATACTTTAAATACACTGTAAATTGGTAGTTATATTTTTCTTCTGGAGCAAATAAATACTATTAGAACAAAATTCTATAAAATTACAAAAACTACACTGTAAATTTGTAGATTTTTTTTTTTTTTCTTCTGGAGCAAATAAATATTAAAAATAAATTCTATGAAATTGGGCAGCACAGTGGCTTAGTGGTTAGCACTGTTGCCTCACAGCGAGAAGGTCATGGGTTCAATTCCCGTGGGCTTTCTGTGTGGAGTTTGCATGTTCTCCCCGTGTTTGTGTGGGTTTCCTCCCACATCCAGAGACATGCGGGTTAGGTGGATTGGAATCTTTAAAATTGTCCATAGGTGTGTGTGTGGGTGTGTCTGTGTTTGTTTGTCTGTTTGTGGCCCTGCGACAGACCGGTGTCCTGTCCTGGGTGTACCCTGCCTCGCGCTCTGTGACTGCTGGGATAGGCTCCAGCCCCCCCGGGAACCTTAATTGGACTAAGAGGTAGAAGATGAATGAATGAATGAATGAATGAATTCTATGAAATTCTATAAACTACACTGTAAATTTGCAGATCTACTTTTCTTCTGGAGCAAATAAATAAATTCTGCAAAATTCTAAAAACTTGATTATTTTTAAATTATAGGGAAGTTCCACAGCCATGTGATACACAAATAAAATTAAATATGAATAAAAGAATGAAGATTATTGAATAACAAGACATATACGATTTTTATTTTATCATTAGGCAAAAATGCATCTGTCAGATTTTCACTCTGGATCCAGCCCTGAGGCTGCACTTTAACCGCTGCACACAGACAACAGCATTAACATAGCAACATAAAACTCTGTCTATTGTGCCTAAAAGTCTGGTGAATATATTATCTGAGCTTATAGACATTGTTATAGTGTTTGTTTTATGTAATTGTGTGAGAAGCTTAGGTTGTTTTTCCGTTATTTTCAGTGGGAGTTGCTGGGAGCCGCGATCGCTTCCTGTTCATGTCATTCGAGGGGGAAGTGAAGTTTGTTCTTTAACATCCTGCTTCTTGTCACTCACGGCACTGGTTGTCTTGTTTGTTCCGGAGTAATATATAAAATGTCTGAAATATGTTTTGTGTTTATTAAATTCCACACAAGTTAAATGGAGCAGACACAGAATATTTGTTTTAGCAAGTTTTCAGGGTCTCATTCATGCAGTCTCGTATTAATATAATGAAAAGCATAAAAAAATTACATTTTGGTTGGATAATGTTCATTTGCAGTTGTCGTCATGTGGTTTCTCTGTTGTTTTGACTGCAGTGACTCTGGTGGGCAAGGGATTATGGGATATCAATAGGGCGAATATTTCTGTAGCCCACTCAAGTTCAACCATTTAAAGGGTCATGGGGTGGAGCCTATCCCGACGATCATAGGGTGTGAGGCAGGGTTCACCCTGGACAAAACGCCAGTCTGTCACAGGGATATCTATCTATCTATCTGTCCGTCTATCTATCTATCTATCTATCGTATGAAAGAACTCCCTCTGATGGTGTGAGGAAGAAACCTCAAGCAGACCAGACTCAGAGGTGTGACCCTCTGTTTGGGCCATGCTACAGATACAAATTGCAAAACAATTCATAAAATGAATATACAGGAAATGTTGTTGTTGGTCCGCTTCTAAAAATGGGTCTGCCTTTTGCATCTGCGCATGCATCATTTCAGACCACAGCAGCACATCTGAGACATAGTCTCTTCACCCAAAGTGATCAAATGGATTAATGGGATTATTAACCAGCAGATGATAAAGGTAAAACCTCTTAAATTATTCTAAAGTCAGTTTGAAGCAGAAACGAGGCCGTTTTAAGCAGAAATGAGGCAAAATTCTGTGACGCTTTGAAATGACTGAAGTGCAGTGAATGCATCAGCTAGCAGCTCGTTTAGCCGAGGTGCTCTGATCACGTCTGCAGCCTTTTATGGTGAAATAATGCTGAATTTATATGGAAATAATTGTTTTACAAAAACTTCAGATATCCGTCGCTGAGATAGATGATGACTGGAGGCAGTTTGAAGCAGAAACGAGCTGATAATCAATGAAACGCGGCAAATGATGCATACACAGATGCAAAAGGCGGACCAATTTTTAGGGTGGACCATTCAGTCGTTGACACACGTGCACAGGACAGGAGGGTTTCAGAAACAGACACCACACCCATCTCTGGATGGAGCTGCACCTCAAACAGAAAAACAGAATCAGGCATCAGAAAGACAAGAAATGCTGAATAATTTCTCAGCATTAAGCAACAAGAAAAACAGAAGAAATACTAAAGTGATCGCCGGCCACTAGCCCTAAGCTTCACTAAAAGACCCAGAATTTAGGTAAAGTTGAGGCCGCAGCACGCTCCAATTACTAATAAAATGAATGTTTTGAAACAAGGTTCGGTCAGATCGGCACACAGAAATGATCACACAGACTGCATTTTGCTAGAACAAACAGGCGCATATTTATTCCCCACAAAAGCAGTTACATCAAACACAAGTGGTTGCAGCGCATGAAACATCTCTTTCTCTCTTACCGTGACGCCTTTAAGGTGGAGAGCCAACACCTTCGGCAGAGTGCGGTTGTCAACCGGCTGGGCGTTCGTATGTAACCCGCAGCAGACTCTATCGGAGCATGGCTCTGCCCCCTATTTTCTAGTGTGTGCGCGAAGGGAGGGTGAGTGGCCATCTCAAACTCCCTGGCGCACATAATTCCTTTAATCAACAGGCATCTGAAAGTTATTTCCTCTTGCAAAAACATAATAACCCCAGCTCTTCACTCCCAGTTCAGAATGACCCCAGCATGCTTCACTCCCAGTCGTTAGTGGCTACAAAAACAAATTAGGGTTACTTTAAGACAGGGGCAAAACAACATAATCTTTTCTCCACACATTCCACTCTTGGTGTTTTGCACCAGTCAATTTATGTAACCACTAGCAGATTCAGGTAATGCTGGGCTCCAGCCTATTCCAACGATTATATCATGCCATAGCATTTCCCACATTTCTTCTAGTGATTCACAAACAAAATTTTGAGTAATATAGTCTTGATTATACCTGTTCCAAACAATATACTCATATACAAAACCCGATGTTGTGGGGTCTAATGTAACATTATATTGGTTTACTCCAAAGAGATCATGAATCAACAAAATCAATTTCATCTCATTCATTGAAATATTACCCATTCCACTTCCTGTCTTAATCGTATAACATATATACATGTAAAAATATTACAAAAAGTCATAACACATATTGCTATTACTAACACTATTAAAGGTGGCACTAAGGTGCTCCTGGCAGTGAGAGACATCCCTGAAAAGATATCCCACCAGTGGTGTGCTGATGCTTGCTGTACTAATTTTGCTACATGTTTTACCCGGTCACTGGTAATCAATGTGGATACCATGAGACTGGAGACATTGGACTTATGTGACTCTATTAATTGCTGAATTTCCGTAGATTGTTCCAATGCGCATTTGAAACGCTCCAGGGAAAGACTCCATGGGGAATGCAATACATACCATTGTACCGAAGTCAGCCGACTTGATACAGAATAATTAGTCAAATGATAAGTCCGGTTTCCCCAATGCCACAGGTGCACATTGTTCAGGCAGCCAGTATACGGAACCGAAGGTACCTGTGAATTATTTTTCATTGTTGCGACACACAGAGCATGTGGGCCAACTTGCCACAACATTTCTCTGGGTGTTTCCCTAGTCCAATCACAAAGTACAACCTCTGAGTCGGTTAGACATGGATTAGCATATCCAGTTTGCAGCACACAGGCCATTCCTTTATCAGTGATGTCACACATTTTAGTATCAAAAGTCGTATTGGTTTTTGGTTCTAACCACTCTCCGTCCATATGCAAAAACCAATAACCAGTAGCCGTTATTACAGGTAATACCTGATATTTACAAACAACCTTTGGTTGTGTCACATTGTACTGGGTCCAATGCCCAGTACACACTGTTTCATTGCATTGTGTAAATTCTGGATGTAACTTTAACCATAAGGAATCAGTTATGTTCCAAATCCGTCTCCAATCATGATAGTTCCCTGTGGTAACTATACGCTGAAATCTTTCTCTTTGAGCTTCTGCATGAATAGTTTGTACTGCACATACTGTCCAATTTCCTATATGGGATAGATTTTTCAATGAATTGTATGTTTCATTCCATAACTTCAATTGCCATCGAAAATTCTTCTGCCATAAATCAGCGTTTTGTACTTGTCCCACCAGTGCTGTTGGTAACCACTCTCCTATCTGATGTAATACCTGAGAAGAATACTGACCTGTGTTTGACAACGTGGTTCTGGTCACTTCATTATCAACTGTATTTGATACTCCTAGGACAGTTCCTGTTCCTCCTAATAAAGTGTCATACCACGCTCTTCGGCGCCTTTTGCAAGTTGGAATATTTGGAAAGGTAACTTGCCAATATACCTTTGTCTTCACTGTTGCTTGTGCCAAATAGGTGCAGGTATCAATTAAAGGTGCAACCTGGGTTTGTGTTGCCTTAGCCTCTATTGGTAGTACCCACAGCATATACAGGAATGATCTCCTCCCTTTAATTTCAGTACTATTACTGATCATTACTTTACTCCACGGTTTAATAGTCCAGGTGGTTCCATTGACATTACTACATGAATAACTTGTCATATTAAAAACACACATGTTCACCCTAGCACGAAGAGTGACATTACATCCCATAGTAAATACTGGTATATGGTGTCTGGCAAAACAGTTCACACATCGCCATAGTTTGCAATCACTAGTGCTTGCGTTCTGTTGTTGGCAGAGTTCTTCCATCCTGTTTGAAACAATGATATCTCTTCAAGTTCGTTTCCTTCTGTCATCCCCCAACAACTGGAGACCATGGCACCTCCTACAAGGAGGAGTATGACCCAACAGCCGACACCTCCAATTCCGGGGCTTCCACTGGTTGCCATGACGACGTTCACCTCGTGTGGTCCTTGATCGCCCGATCAGCAACTCCCACCAAGGCATTAATCTAAACAATACAAGAATAACTATATGTAGAATGACAATGATTAGTCTTCTCTTACATAACACTTTGATATAGGTACATTTATCCATTTTTCTTCACCCTGATAGAGTATACTAACAGTTGCATCATTCCCTTGAGCTATAATTTCTGCCGCTTTGGGCGGTCCGTTAGGTTGTTTAACCCAAACTTTGGCACCTGCTTGATCTGAGGAACCAAGGCCTTGCGTTCCTCGTGTAGTTATTACTATGGGTTTTGGTATTTCTTGTACCATCCCCATTTCACAGGGTTTGATTATTAATTGAGCAATTTTATCCCCTTTATTCAATATCAGGGGTTGTTCTCCAAATAATCGACAAACCACTCCAATCTCACCTTGATAATCTGCATCTATCACTCCGGCTTGAATGGTTAAACCTTTGAGTGATAAACCGCTACGTGGTAAAATGTGTCCATATGTCCCCTTTAGACACTGCAGGCCTAACCCTGTCTTTATCACTTGAATTTGATCAGGTACCAATGTTACGGTTGTCAATGTTCTTAAATCCAGTCCTGCTGAGCCTGGAGTTGCTCTGACAGGTAATTCCGCTTGTGGATCAATTTTCCACATTTTGATGCTTTCTGTAGTATGCTCTATCTCTTCTCCTGAAATCATTCTTATCAAGGGTGTGGATCCTGACCCTATTGGCCGATTGTTCAACTGATCCACAGCAGTAGTCAAGTCCTGTTTCCAATGTCGCATAGTGCGATCTTTGACAGCTTCCGTAGCGTCTCTTTAAGAAGCCCGTTCATTCGCTCTATTAACCCCGCCGCCTGCGGGTAATAGGGAATATGATAAATCCATTCAACATGATTTTCTTTGGCCCACTCTTTTACTTTATTCCCCGTAAAATGAATACCATTATCAGTTTGAACTTGTACTGGTAATCCATAATACTGCTGTATTATTCCCAAACACTTAAGTGTGGCCATTTGATTTGCAAATTTACATGGATGCACTACCAAGACCCCAGAAAATGTATCTACAGCAGTGCATGCATGACTGCATCCTTTGGACATGGGCAGTGGTCCAATAAAATCCAACTGCCAAATTTGACCGGGACTTTTACCACGATTTAACTGCCCATGCAAATGTTGAGGAACACCCTTCCGATAATGTTGACATTGTTCACACTCAGCTATTGCAGTTTTTACATCATCCAATTTTAAATCAATACCTCGGTCCCTTGCCCATTTAAGAGTACCTTGTATTCCCCAATGTCCTGCTTTGACATGAGCCCATCTGGCCAATCCTGGACTCGATTGTCTTTGCTCTGTCATTACTTTTACCAACTGGTCTGCAGCTTTATTAAATAAAGCTTCTGAGTCTTGTCCATTAGTGTGTGCATCTACATGCATCACAGTAATAGGAATTGTTTTAGCCTTTTCCCAAATGTCTTCCCACAATTCTCTTCCCCAGACTTCCTTAGAATGTATTTTCCAATTAGTGGCATGCCATGTAGGCATCCAGGTAAGTAGTCCTTGGGTCACTGACCATGAGTCTGTATAAATATGGAGGCCCTGTGGTCCTCCCTGCATGACCACCATATGCACGGCCTTCAACTCCGCCCACTGACTGCTTTTTCCTTCTCCTAATTCTTCCAGAGACTGACCTAATTGTGGGTTAAAAGCTCCTGCTTTCCATCGCCTTTTTCCTACTTGATATTGACAGGATCCATCAGTAAACCATGCTCGACTTCTCTCATCATCTGACAAATCATCCCACTTTTTCCCCGCTTTTACAGGAGATTCTTCCAATGGTTGAACTTCAAAAGGCACCTCATCTTCCTCAGGAGTATCAGCTACTTGTTCATGCAGCAATGAAACTCCTTTTTCACCTGATTTTACCCGCTCTGATAAATACCATTTCCATTTAATTACACTAGCCTCCTGAGCTGTCCCTATTCGATGAGTGGTAGGATTACTCATTACCCATGTCAAAATGGGTATGTGTGTTCTCATCATTACCTCATGTCCTACCGTTTGTGATTCAGTTTCAATTAGCGCCCAATAACATGCCAAGAGCTGTTTTTCAAAGGGCGTGTAATGCATCCTCGCATCTGGGAGTTTCCTCGACCAGAACCCTAAAGGTTTTCGTATCCTGTTCTGTTTTTGCCATAAGCTCCAATTAGCATAATCATTTAGAGCAGACACTTGAAGTTCTACTGGTCCTGATTGCATTTTTCCTAAGGACACAGCCTGCTGTATGGCTTCTTTTGCCATATCAAATGAGCATTGTTGTTCCTCCCCCCATACAAAAGAAGAAATGCCAAAAACAAGATGCACAAAAGTCCCAAAGTAGTGATAATGCAGAAAAAAGGTGCAATTTTTTTTTCATCTTCATCTTCAAGAGGCTTTTTTTAAACAGGTGCAACTTATACACCAGAAAATACAGTGCTAGTAATAATAAATTCCCACTTTCCACATATAACATTTCTGCAACTAATTCATTGTAAACTTATACATAAAAAAAAAAAAAAATCAAGACTCAAGACAGCAGGTGTGTTTAACATTCCTGAACATGACAGACGTGTCAAAATGAGTGCACACAAATCCATCATCATCTCTAAAATACCTCCCAATGGAGCTTTCGTTTTAACCTCCACCCGCTTTAACATCTCACATAAAACTGGTGGAGTCGCGGTGGGAATTGCTCCAGTCCACGGCCCAGGGCGTCCCCCACGTCGCCGTAGAAGCTGGCCTATTTCCTTAAAAGTAATCCCATCCCACCCCGGGACCACTTCTTCCTGTTGAGATGCCACCTCTGCATCTCTTTTTCCTTTCCCAAAACAAGACATTTCTGTGTGTAGTCCGAACACCCCTCGTTATCCTGCCGACAACGCCAAAAATGTTTTGAAACAAGGTTCGGTCAGATCGGCACACAGAAATGATCACACAGACTGCATTTTGCTAGAACAAACAGGCGCATATTTATTTTTATTTATTATATTAAAACAACATAATCTTTTCTCCACACAATGAATTAAAAGAGTAAAAAGCGTAAAACAAAACTGTACCAGTATGCTGCCATATGAAAGGGAAAATAAGTGCGTCTTAAGTCTGGACTTGAAAGTCTCCACAGAATCTGACTGTTTTATTGATGCAGCGAGATCATTCCACAGAACAGGGGCACGATAAGAGAAAGCTTATTCACCTTAGGGACACAAAGTAGTCCTGCACCCTGAGAACGTAAAGCCCGGGCTGGTACGTAAGGTTTAATTAGGTCAGCTAGGTAGGGAGGTGCCAGTCCATGAATAATTTTATAGGTTAGTAGCAGAACCTTAAAATCTGATCTCACTGGGACAGGAAGCCAGTGAAGAGACGCCAAAATGGGTGTAATGTGGTCAAACTTTCTGCTTCCTGTCTAAAGTCTGGCTGCAGCATTTTGAACCAATTGGAGACCCCTAATGCTGGACTGCAGTAAACCAGAAAATAGAACATTGCAGTAGTTCAATCTAGAAGAGACAAACGCATGGATCAGGGTCTCAGCATCAGCCATAGACAGGATGGGACGAATCTTTGCTATATTTCGCAGGTGGAAGAAAGCAGTCCTCGTAATCTTTCTAATGTGGAGGTCAAAGGACAATGTAGGATCAAAAATTACCCCAAGGTTCCTCACTTTGTCAGTGTGATGTATGACACACGAGCCTCGGCTGATCATTAACTGGTCAAATTGATGCCGATGTCTCACTGGACCAAGACCCAAAATTTCAGTCTCCTCAGAGTTTAAAAGTAGGAAGTTGCTAGACGATGCCTCCCATCTTATGCTGCATTCACACCAGAAGCCACGCGAGCAACGGTGGCGAGAAGTTGCCACGTAATCCCTATGGAAGGAGGCGTTGTGGTGCCACAAAAGTCCAAGCCACACAATGCGACGCGATGGACGCGAATAAAGCAATTTTGAGCAATTGGCGCGTTTGCGGCAGGATATCGCATTGCATCGCGTCGCCCTCTTCCCCAAGTTGAAAAATCTGAACTTTTCATCTTGTCACGCCGCAATGACCAATCAGGGACTGGATATGTAGTGACGTGGAGATGTCTGAAGTTTATACTTGATGTGGACATGTCCTGTCTCTGGCAATCAGCCTATGAGCAGGACTTATGTCCCTTTTGTCCTTTATTTATTTAACACAATTATGACAGAGTTTGAGGGGAGTTAGTGAAGATAATTGTTATGTGGGCCGCTGAAGAGGAGGTACTGCTGGCCCACCACCACCAGAGGGCGCCCTGCTTGGAGTGCGGGCTCCAAGCACGAGAGGGCGCCGGACCCTGAAGAAGTGACAGCTGTCATTCATCCCCTGCACCAGCTGTCACTCGTTCATCATCATCATCACCATCTTAAAAGCCGGATCGTGACTCCACCTCCTCGCCGAGAAATCGACTACCGTGAGGTAATCTCTCTGCTGATTAACACGTTGTGTAGGATTCTGAACTTCTGTTGCAGCCGGTATCCTGTGGTGTTCACCCTTATCTGGGAAGTGGCGTGGAGCGTGACGACGACAACCGCGCTACAGATAAGTGGTCACACTAGGAGCTGCACGAGTGTGTGATTCGGAGGTGGAGGTTCTCCTCCTAACTGTGTACAGACTATAGACCGCTGAGTGTAAGGATTTACACTCATTCATCTTTTCTCTGCTTTCTGCCAGCAGTACCAGGGTCGACAGCCGAAGACAGAGGTCACCTGGGGATTCGGGACTTGGCGGCTCCGGTGTTCTTCAGACCGTTGGTGGTGGAGGCCGTGTGGGACGCGGTCTCTCTCTCGTCGGGGTCTTCTATCTTCGAGCCTGCCCACACGTCACCTGGTGTTCATTGACTTTGTAATTTCTGTACGTTTAGTTGTGTATTGTCACAACAGTAAATTGTTACCTTTTGGCTTACTCATTGTCCATTCATTTGCGCCCCCTGTTGTGGGTCCGTGCTACGACACCTTCCCAACAGGATTTCTCGGCCAATCGTCATGGATTCCGAGGGGCGTCAGCTCGAGCGTGAACGGCCAATGGCAGAGCCAGGAGCGCAGGCGTCAGCAGGAGGCGTGTTGGGTGAGCTGCAGCAGATCTTAACCGCCTTCACGGCTCGGTTGGATTTAGTGACCGAGCAGAATGTCCTCCTTAATCGGAGAGTGGAGGCTCTCGCCGCCAGGGTGGAAGCGCACGATCAGGGCGCTGCTGCAGCTCCTCCTCTGGCTGGTCCTGGGCCTGAATCAGACGTACCACTGGTCGTTCAACAAACCCCCCCACCATCCCCTGAAGCTTACATAAGCCCTCCGGAGCCGTACGGGGGCTGTGTCGAGACGTGCGCGGACTTCCTCATGCAGTGTTCGCTCGTCTTTTCACAGCGCCCTGTCATGTACGCATCAGATGCTAGCCGGGTAGCTTATGTTATCAATCTGCTTCGAGGAGAGGCACGCGCATGGGCTACGGCGCTTTGGGAGCAGAACTCACGGCTCCTAACGTCTTATGCTGGGTTTGTACGGGAGTTCAAACAAGTGTTTGATCATCCTAACAGAGGCGAGACTGCTTCGAACGTGCTGCTGTCGATAAGACAGGGGCGCCGTAGCGCAGCCGAGTATGCAGTCGACTTCCGCATCGCGGCAGCGAGGTCCGGCTGGAATAACGTTGCGCTCCGCGCCGCCTTCGTAAATGGACTGTCACCGGTCCTCAAGGAGCACCTACTGGCGAAGGAGGAACCGCGGGATTTTGACGGGCTTGTCGATTTGGTTATACGCCTAGACAACCGTTTGACTGAGCATCGTCGGGAGCAGGCCGGGGGGCGTGACCGGGTACGAGCCGTCCCTCCCCCTTCCGGTTCTGATAAGACGTTGTCCCCACGCTTCACTGCCAGAGGGCCCCGTGGGGCTACAGCTCCCCCTGCTGAGGAGGCTATGGACACAAGCAGGGCCAAAGTTAAATTAAGTGACAGACAAAGGAGACTGGCCCGCGGGTGTTTTGTCTGCGGCTCTTGTGAGCACATGCAGAGGGACTGCCCTGAACGGTCAAACTACAACGCCCGTCCTTAGAATCTGGGCTAAGGGTGGGCCATAACACACACGCGGAAAGACCCCGCAGATCGGCACGAATCCCAGTAACAATCCTTTGTGAGGAGTTAACCCTTCACGCCCCAGCACTGACAGACACGGGGTCAGAGGGGAATCTGCTGGACAGCAGATGGGCAAGGGAAGTAGGGCTCCCTCTGGTGGCTCTGCCGGCACCATTGCAGGTGCGAGCACTAGATGGCACCCTGCTTCCATTAATCACACATCAGACACAACCAGTGACATTGGTTGTGTCTGGGAATCACAGGGAGGAGATAGTGTTCCATGTAACACCATCTACCTCCCGAGTGATTTTGGGCTTTCCATGGATGGTGAAGCACAATCCCCGGGTTGATTGGCCGTCCGGGGTTGTGACGCAGTGGAGCGAAGCCTGCCACCGGGAGTGTTTAGGATCCTCGGTTCCCCCCGGCACTACAGCTAATGAGGAGGTCAAAGTCCCCCCCAATCTATCGGCGGTGCCAGAGGAGTACCATGATCTCGCTGACGTTTTCAGCAAAGATCTGGCGCTCACTCTTCCTCCGCACCGGCCGTACGATTGTGCCATCGATTTAGTCCCGGGCGTTGAGTACCCGTCCAGTAGGTTGTACAACCTCTCACGTCCGGAACGCGAATCAATGGAGACCTACATCCGGGACTCCTTAGCTGCCGGGCTGATCCGGAACTCCACCTCCCCGATGGGTGCTGGTTTCTTTTTTGTGGGCAAGAAAGACGGCGGACTCCGTCCATGCATTGATTACAGAGGGCTGAACGAGATCACGGTTCGCAACCGATACCCGTTACCTCTGTTGGATTCAGTGTTCACGCCCCTGCATGGAGCCCAAATCTTTACGAAATTGGATCTTAGAAATGCGTACCACCTGGTTCGGATCCGGAAGGGAGACGAATGGAAGATGGCATTCAACACCCCGTTAGGTCACTTCGAGTACCTGGTCATGCCGTTCGGCCTCACTAACGCCCCCGCGACGTTCCAAGCTTTGGTAAACGACGTCTTGCGGGACTTCCTGCATCGGTTCGTCTTCGTATATCTGGACGACATACTCATCTTTTCTCCGGACCCTGAGACCCATGTCCAGCATGTACGTCAGGTCCTACAGCGGTTGTTGGAGAACCGGCTGTTTGTGAAGGGCGAGAAGTGCGAGTTCCACCGCACTTCTTTGTCCTTCCTGGGGTTCATCATCTCCTCCAACTCCGTCGCCCCTGATCCGGCTAAGGTTGCGGCGGTGAGAGATTGGCCCCAACCAACAAGCCGCAGGAAACTACAGCAGTTCCTCGGTTTTGCAAATTTTTACAGGAGGTTCATCAAAGGTTACAGTCAGGTCGTTAGCCCCCTGACTGCCCTGACCTCCACCAAGGTCCCCTTTGCCTGGTCGGATCGGTGCAAAGCCGCGTTCCAGGAGTTGAAACGCCGGTTCTCGACTGCGCCAGTTCTGGTGCAGCCTGATCCTGATCGCCAGTACGTAGTAGAAGTGGACGCCTCTGACTCAGGGATAGGAGCCGTGCTGTCCCAGAGCGTGGAGGCTGATAAAGTTCTCCATCCTTGTGCCTTTTATTCCCGCAGGTTGACCCAGCTGAACGGAACTATGACGTTGGCAATCGGGAACTTCTTGCGGTGAAGGAGGCTCTTGAAGAGTGGAGACACCTGCTGGAGGGGGCTTCGTTGCCCTTCACGGTTTTCACTGACCATCGGAACCTGGAGTACATCCGGACCGCCAAGCGGCTGAACCCCAGGCAAGCCCGCTGGTCTCTGTTCTTCGGACGCTTTCACTTCCGGATTACATACCGCCCCGGGACCAATAACCAAAAATCAGACGCCTTGTCCCGGGTGCACGAAGAAGAAGCCAAAGCGGGGCTGTCGAACCCCACCGAGACCATCATCCCCGAGTCCACTGTCGTGGCCGCCCTTACCTGGGACGTGGAGAAGACCGTCCGGGAGGCCCTGACCAGGAGCCCGGACCCGGGGACTGGCCCCAAGGACAGACTGTACGTCCCACCAGAGGCAAGAGCTGCCGTATTGGACTTCTGTCACGGGTCCAAGCTCTCCTGTCATCCCGGGGTGCGTAGGACCGTGGCAGTAGTCCAGCAGCGCTTCTGGTGGGCGTCCCTGGAAACCGACGTCCGGGACTACATCCAGGCCTGTACCATCTGCGCCAGGGGCAAGGCAGACCATCGGAGGACGACGGGCCTCCTCCAACCCCTGCCGGTGCCTCATCGCCCCTGGTCTCACATCGGCCTGGATTTCATCACGGGCCTCCCGCCGTCCCAGGGCAACAACGTAATCCTCACGATAGTGGACCGGTTCTCCAAGGCGGCTCACTTCGTGGCCCTCCCGAAGCTCCCGACGGCCCAGGAGACGGCAGACCTCCTGGTCCACCACGTCATGCGGCTGCATGGGATACCGTCGGACATCGTCTCGGATCGTGGTCCCCAGTTCTCTTCACAGGTGTGGAAGAGTTTTCTGCAAGGAGCTGGGGGCCACCGTGAGTCTCATCGTCCGGGTACCACCCCCAGACCAACGGCCAGGCAGAGCGGGCCAACCAGGAGTTGGAGCAGGCCCTTCGGTGTGTCACCTCCGCACATCCGGCGGCCTGGAGTCACCATCTGGCCTGGATCGAGTATGCCCACAACAGCCAAGTTTCGTCTGCTACCGGCCTCTCCCCTTTTGAGGTGTGTTTGGGGTACCAGCCCCCATTATTCCCGCTGGTGGAGGGAGAGGTCGGTGTGCCCTCGGTCCAGGCCCACCTTCGGAGATGTCGCCGGGTGTGGCGGACCGCCGCTCTGCCCTGTTAAAGGCCCCGGACGAGGGCCAAGTCCCATGCAGACCGCCGACGGTGCCCCGGCCCCCACGTTCCAGCCCGGGCAGGAGGTGTGGCTCTCGACCAAGGACATTCCCCTCTGTGTGGACTCCCCCAAACTGAAAGACAGCTACATCGGACCCTTCCCAATCCTCAAGATTGTCAACCCGGCCGCAGTGAAGCTCCAACTCCCAGCTTCACTGCGGATCCACCCGGTATTCCACGTGTCCCGTATAAAGCCTCACCACACCTCGCCCCTCTGTGCACCTGGACCTACGCTGCCTCCTGCCCGGCTCATCGACGGGGAACCTGCTTGGACGGTCCGCAGGCTCCTGGACGTCCGTCGTAAGGGCCGGGGGTTCCAATATCTGGTGGACTGGGAGGGGTATGGACCTGAGGAACGCTCCTGGGTGAAGAGGAGCTTCATCCTGGACCCGGCCCTCCTGGCCGAGTTCTACAGCCGACACCCGGACAAGCCCGGTCGGGCGCCAGGAGGCGCCCGTTGAGGGGGGGGTCCTGTTATGTGGGCCGCTGAAGAGGAGGTACTGCTGGCCCACCACCACCAGAGGGCGCCCTGCTTGGAGTGCGGGCTCCAAGCACGAGAGGGCACCGGACCCTGAAGAAGTGACAGCTGTCATTCATCCCCTGCACCAGCTGTCACTCGTTCATCATCATCATCACCATCTTAAAAGCCGGATCGTGACTCCACCTCCTCGCCGAGAAATTGACTACCGTGAGGTAATCTCTCTGCTGATTAACACGTTGTGTAGGATTCTGAACTTCTGTTGCAGCCGGTATCCTGTGGTGTTCACCCTTATCTGGGAAGTGGCGTGGAGCGTGACGACGACAACCGCGCTACAGATAAGTGGTCACACTAGGAGCTGCACGAGTGTGTGATTCGGAGGTGGAGGTTCTCCTCCTAACTGTGTACAGACTATAGACCGCTGAGTGTAAGGATTTACACTCATTCATCTTTTCTCTGCTTTCTGCCAGCAGTACCAGGGTCGACAGCCGAAGACAGAGGTCACCTGGGGATTCGGGACTTGGCGGCTCCGGTGTTCTTCAGACTGTTGGTGGTGGAGGCCGTGTGGGACGCGGTCTCTCTCTCGTCGGGGTCTTCTATCTTCGAGCCTGCCCACACGTCACCTGGTGTTCATTGACTTTGTAATTTCTGTACGTTTAGTTGTGTATTGTCACAACAGTAAATTGTTACCTTTTGGCTTACTCATTGTCCGTTCATTTGCGCCCCCTGTTGTGGGTCCGTGCTACGACACCTTCCCAACAATAATTTTATTAACTACACAGATGTATAAAGGCAGGGGTGGTGGCCAAGTGGTTAATGCGCTTGGTTTCAGTTTAGAAGGCTCCGGGTTCAAATCCCACCCCTGCCACATTTCACCGTGTAATGTCGAGTTGCATCAGGAAGGGCATCCGGCATAAAACCTGTGCCAATTCAACATGCAGCTCCACCTTGGATTTGCTGTGGCGACCCTGAGTGCAAAACAAGGGAGCAGCCGAAGGGACTTACTTACACAGATGTATAATAAAACAAATGGTGACTGGTTTATAACACAATTATGACAGTGTTGGAGAGGAGAGCGAGGAACTACAGCAGCAGCCAGTTTTTTTTTTCTATGTTCACATGTGCGTGCGCGAACGGGACAGGAGGTGCTCAGACTGGGTCGTAGAGAGGCAGAAGTACCACCGAAAGCATCCATCATCTAGACGCAGCTCCTGCAGCAAAATGATGAATTTGTGGCGTCCAGTGTGAATGCAGCTCAAGCAGAGCGAAACACCGGGTGATGTTGGTGCGTCCATCGGCAGGTGAGGGATGCGAATTTGTGGCGTCACGTGGCGTCCGGTGTGAATGCGGCATTAGAGTGCTGACGCTGCAGAAGGGTAGACATACAAAGGAACATGACATGACACACAGTCACATAGTTATTCACATAAGCACCAATGATGTTAGGATGAAGCACTCTGAGGTCACAAAAATGGACATAGAGAAGACTTGTGACCTTGCCAGAAATGTGTCAGCATCTATTAATAGTCTCTGGTCCCCTCCCCTTCCAGGGTAATGATGAGGCATTTAGCAAGCTGACATTGTTAAATAGGTGGCTGGCACAATTTTGTAGCCTGCAAGGCTTTAGTTTTAACTAGCCTTTGTTTTGGGGCTTCCATGGCTTGCTGATGCCGGACAGCTTTTGCCCTACTGGGGACGGCACCGCCATCTTGTCTGCGAAAATAGATAGAGCTCTACAGGGAGGGTAACATTAGGATTTTACAGCAGGCCACAGAGCAGGTGATTAGAGACCCTGCAAGGCTTATGACAATTGTGGGTGTGTAATCCATTAGTTTAGCGGGGGAATTAGTGCAGAAAATGCACTATAGTGATAGTGCAGTTTATGTGGAAATTGAGGATGGCCCATTGGCTGTTCCAGCAATATCAAATATTTTGTGTTTGCTACCTACAACCCACGTGGAATGTCTCAAACTTAAACCTACCTCCAGGCATCTTATATATGCTACTCTGGAACCACTCCTAAATCCAAACAGTCCAACTGTCAACCTCACTGAGGTCCTTAGTCTGGGTCTCATTAACATAAGATCACTGTCCTCAAAATCATTGCTGATTAATGATCTATCACTTAGATATGATTGGGTTATGTGAAACCTGGCTTAAACCTGCAGCTGTCCTCCCCTTAAATGAGGCCTGCCCACCGGAGTACACATTTACTCACATCCCTTGTGATGTGAAGCAAGGCAGGGGTGTTGCTCTTATTTATAAATCTAGGTTTAGCTTATTAGCTGTTGGGGGTCATAAATATAACTCATTTGAGCATCTGATTCTCCACTCTGCTCAGGATACGCATTGCCAAGTTCAGAAGAATAAAAATCAGTCTTGTTATTTTGTCACTGTATATAGGCCCCGTGGCCCATACTCTGAATTTGGTGAGTTTATTTATAACTTGTCAACTAGTGCAGATAACATTGTGATTATTGGTGACTTCAACATTCATATAAAAAAGCCTTGAAACGAGGTCATGACTTATATCGATGTACGTAGATGAGTTAATGCCTGATCCACTCTGCAAATCATTTATGGAAATTATGGATGCATTAGGATTTCAGCAATGCATTCAGGACTCGATGCACATTAGTGGAAATACCCTGGATTTGGTTCTCGCATGTGGTATTGCTGTCATGAATATTGACATCATGCCTCTTGCATTGGTGGTCTCTGATCACTCACTTATTAAGTTTACAGTTTCACTGCCATGTTTAGTGGAACAACAACCTTATATATCACTACAGCAACGCATCAACTCCTCAACTACAACTGAACTCGAAGCTAGACTGCCTGATGTCTTAGCTTCACGTTTGGAAATTGCTCAATCAGTAGACAGTCTTGTGGATAGTTCAAACTCAGTGCTCAAAACTAAACTCGACATGATTATGCCACCTTAAAACCACGCCCCCTATACACAGTCACCTTGGTTCAATGATTACCTGCGTGACCTCAAGCATAAGGCTAGAGGTCGAGAACGGAAATGGCGTAGTTCAAAATTAGAAGTATTTCACCTTGCGTGGCGTGATGCTATCTTAGACTATAATCATGCATTATCGTCTACAAAGTGGACTTACTACTCTGATTTGATCAACAAAAACAAGCATAACTCAAAGATCTTGTTCCACACGGTGGCAACACTTATTCATGGACAACCACCTGTAGTTCGCTCTCCTTTTACAGCACAAGATTTCCTGGATTACTTTGAGAAGAAAATAGAAGACATCAGGTTAAACATATCCCGGCATACCTTAACCCAGCCACTACACCCTGCTATTGATGTGGGCGCCACTACTGAGGTATTACCTAGATTTACAGAATTTGATAGTATCTCACTAGACATGCTGACGAAACTCGTAACGTCAACAAAAAGCACAACCTGTTTATTTGATCCTATACCAACAAACCTGTTTAAGGACCTGTGGCCCACTCTTGGACCGACTGTGCTGGAAATTATTAATCTTTAACTTCTGGATCTGTTCCTAAATGTTTCAAATCTGCAGTAATTAAACCTGTTGTGTGGGCCGCCAGAAGAGGAGGTACTGCTGGCCCACCACCAGTGGGCGCCCTGCCTGAAGTGCGGGCTTCAGGCACGAGAGGGCGCTGCCGCCACGGACACAGCCGGGGGTGACAGCTGTCACTCATTATCTCTTGACAGCTGTCACCCATCTACTCAACATCATCTCACTCCATAAAGACCAGACGTCAACTCCACCTCGTTGCCGAGATATCGTACTTCGTTGGAGGTAATATTCTCAGCCATTTGTGTTACAACATATCTGTATATTGTGAGTGTTTGCAGGAGTACCGGTCCCTCTTTCCGTGGAGGCTGAGTGAGTGCAGGACGGCACTCTTTTCCCCTGAGGAATCACTGCGGTACTCTGCAACATATTGAGTGAGAGGTGGAGGTGGCATTCCCACCATTGTTGTTACTGGGTGTACACACACCCACTCTTGACTGTCTTTGTTCTCGCCAGCAGTACCAGATCCGACAGTCGGGGACGGTGATCACCTGGGAATTCGGGACTTGGCGGCTCCAGTATTCACCAGGTTCGGTGGCGGCGGAAATCGCATGGTTCCGGCTCTTCTCAGGACAGACGTCTTCTATCCTCGAGCCTGCCCACATGTCACCTTTGTGGATTGACTGTAATATTCTGAGATTGTCTGTATGTTCGTTGTGCACCTTCACAACATTAAATTGTTAATTTTTGGCTCATCTGACGTTTGACCGTTCATTTGCGCCCCCTGTTGTGGGTCCGTGTCACTACACTTTCACAACAGGATATCTCGGCCAGCGTCATGGACTCCGAGGGGCGTCACCCGGCTGTTGAACGACCAATGGGAGAGCAGGGAGCGCAGGCGTCTGCAGGAGGCGTGATTGGTGAGCTGCAGCACATTCTCACCGCTTTTACGGCTCGGTTGGATCAAATGACCGAGCAAAACATCCTCCTGAACCGCAGGGTGGAGGCTCTCTCCACGCAGGTGGCGGCGAGCGCTCAGGGCGCTGCTGCAGCTCCTCCTCCTGCCGACCCTGTGCAGGATATGAACGTTCCAGTGGTGGTTCAACAACCCCTCCCACCATCCCCTGAAGCATACATAAGCCCTCCTGAGCCGTACGGAGGTTGTGTGGAGATGTGCGCGGACTTCCTCATGCAGTGTTCGCTCGTCTTCGCACAACGTCCCGTCATGTACGTGTCAGATGCTAGTAAAATAGCTTATGTGATTGCTCTGCTTCAGGGTAAGGCACGCGCCTGGGCTACAGCTTCGCTAATTTCTATAGGAGGTTCATTAAGGGCTACAGTCAGGTAGTTAGCCCCCTGACAGCCCTGACCTCTCCAAAAGTCCCCTTCACCTGGTCGGATCGGTGTGAAGCCGCATTCAAGGAGTTGAAACGACGGTTCTCTACTGCTCCAGTTTTGGTGCAGCCCGACCCTAGCCGCCAGTTCGTGGTTGAAGTGGACACCTCTGACTCAGGGATAGGAGCCGTGCTATCCCAGAGCGGAGAGACCGATAAGGTTCTTCACCCGTGTGCCTACTTTTCACGCAGGTTGACCCCGGCTGAACGGAACTATGACGTCGGCAATCGAGAACTCCTTGCGGTGAAAGAGGCTCTTGAGGAGTGGAGACACCTGTTGGAGGGAGCGTCTGTGCCGTTCACGGTTTTCACTGACCATCGGAACCTGGAGTATATCAGGACCGCCAAGCGGCTGAACCCCAGGCAAGCCCGCTGGTCACTGTTCTTCGGGCGTTTTGACTTCCGGATCACCTATCGCCCCAGGACCAAGAACCAGAGGTCAGATGCCTTGTCCCGGGTACACAAAGAGGAGGTCAAAACTGCACTGTCGGATCCACCGGAGCCCATCCTGCCTGAGTCCACTATCGTGGCCACCCTCACCTGGGACGTGGAGAAGATCGTCCGGGAGGCCCTGGCACGGAGCCCGGACCCAGGAACAGGTCCGAAGAACCGCTTGTATGTCCCACCAGAGGCCAGAGCTGCAGTCTTGGACTTCTGTCACGGTTCCAAGCTCTCCTGTCATCCAGGGGTGCGAAGGACCGTGGAAGTGGTCCGGCAGCGCTTCTGGTGGGCGTCTATGGAGGCCGACGTCCGGGAATACATCCAGGCCTGCACCACCTGTGCCAGGGGCAAGGCGGACCATAAAAGGTCCCAAGGACTTCTCCAGCCATTACCTGTGCCTCATCGCCCCTGGTCCCATATCGGCCTGGATTTCGTCACGGGCCTCCCGCTGTCCCAGGGCAACACCACCATCTTCACGATAGTGGACCGATTCTCCAAGGCGGCCCACTTCGTGGCCCTCCCGAAGCTCCCAACAGCCCAGGAGACAGCAGACCTCCTGGTCCACCACGTCGTCCGTCTGCATGGGATACCCACCGACATCGTCTCGGATCGTGGTCCCCAGTTCTCCTCACACGTCTGGAGGAGCTTCTGCCGGGAACTGGGGGCTACTGTGAGCCTCTCGTCCGGGTATCATCCGCAGACCAATGGACAGGCAGAATGGGCCAATCAGGAATTGGAGCAAGCTCTGCGCTGTGTGACGGCCGCACACCCGACGGCCTGGAGTAAACATCTGGCCTGGATCGAGTATGCGCATAACAGCCAGGTGTCCTCTGCCACCGGCCTCTCCCCATTTGAGGTGTGTTTGGGGTATCAGCCCCCGTTGTTTCCCATGGTGGAGGGAGAGGTCGGTGTGCCTCGGTCCAGGCCCACCTGCGGAAGTGCCGTCTGGTGTGGCGCTCCGCCCGTTCTGCCTTGTTGAAGGCCCGGACGAGGGCGAAGACCCATGCAGACCGCCGGCGATCCTCGGCCCCTGCTTACCAGCCCGGGCAGGAGGTGTGGCTTTCCACGAAGGACATCCCCCTCCAGGTGGACTCCCCTAAACTTCAGGACAGATATATTGGACCATTCAACATCCTCAAAGTCCTCAGTCCTGCCGCAGTGAAGCTCCAACTCTCGGCTTCACTGCGGAACCATCCGGTTTTTCACGTGTCACGAATCAAACCTCACCACACCTCACCCCTCTGTGCTCCCGGACCGGCGGCGCACCGTCCAAGCCGGCGCACCGTCCAAGCCGGCTCCCCGTCGATGGGGCGGGGGTTCCAGTACTTGGTGGACTGGGAGGGGTATGGACCCGAAGAACGCTCCTGGGTGAAGAGGAGCTTCATCCTGGATCCGGCCCTCCTGGCCGACTTCTACCACCGTCACCCGAACAAGCCTGGTCGGGCGCCAGGAGGGTCCTGTTGTGTGGGCCGCCAGAAGAGGAGGTACTGCTGGCCCACCACCAGTGGGCGCCCTGCCTGAGTGCGGGCTTCAGGCACGAGAGGGCGCTGCCGCCATGGACACAGCCGGGGGTGACAGCTGTCACTCATTATCTCTTGACAGCTGTCACCCATCTACTCAACATCATCTCACTCCATAAAGACCAGATGTCAACTCCACCTCGTTGCCGAGATATCGTACTTCATTGGAGGTAATAGTCTCAGCCATTTGTGTTACAACATATCTGTATATTGTGAGTGTTTGCAGGAGTACCGGTCCCTCTTTCCGTGGAGGCTGAGTGAGTGCAGGACGGCACTCTTTTCCCCTGAGGAATCACTGCGGTACTCTGCAACATATTGAGTGAGAGGTGGAGGTGGCATTCCCACCGTTGTTGTTACTGGGTGTACACACACCCACACTTGACTGTCTTTGTTCTCGCCAGCAGTACCAGATCCGACAGTCGGGGACGGTGATCACCTGGGAATTCGGGACTTGGCGGCTCCAGTATTCACCAGGTTCGGTGGCGGCGGAAATCGTGTGGTTCCGGCTCTTCTCAGGACAGACGTCTTCTATCCTCGAGCCTGCCCACACGTCACCTTTGTGGATTGACTGTAATCATATTCTGAGATTGTCTGTATGTTTGTTGTGCACATTTCACAACATTAAATTGTTAATTTTTGGCTCATCTATTGACCGTTCATTTGCGCCCCCTGTTGTGGGTCCGTGTCACTACACTTTCACAACAAAACCATTAATTAAGAAACCTAATCTTGACCCTAGTGTATTGACAAACTATCGGCCGATATCAAATCTATCATTTTGCTCTAAAATTCTGGAAAAAGTGGTGTCATGGCAGCTCGTAGACTATCTTACTGAGAGATTGACCACAAATGTAGGGTTGATGTAAGAAAGCTAAGAAAAGTCTAATCTTTTTCACTTTTTCCCCCCAGAAATGATGTGAACTGCACATCCCTCCTCCCAGCTCAGGCTTTGGTCAACAAACTGCTGCTGGTGTTGCAAAGACGAGAAAAACTGTAAATGCCAGGACTGACGTTGAACGGGCTGTTGGGAGGATGAAACGGACCAGTTCTTCTTGTTCCAGTCCTGGATGACACTGTGTTAAGCCTGGTTCACACAGCAGGATCTTAAAATTATCTTTAGGTTTCTAAAACCTGAGAGACCACACACGTGAAGATAAAAAAAATCATTGATCTAACAGGTTTGGTGGTACAGTGTGTGGTGTTCAGCCACACGGTGAGGACAACACCACCACACACCAACAGATTTCACACACCAACATTTCCAGCTCAGACAGGAAATCTCACAAAATCTCTCAAGATTAAATGTGACTTCAGAGTAAACAAACGGAGATACTTTGTGGACTATTTAAAACAGAGGGAAAAAACGATACAAAAGAAAACGAAAAGTCATTCTTTAAAGGAGTGGAGACAGCGCGACCACCGGACTTTCTGGTAAGTCAGAACAGCTGTTTTGATTTTATTTTCCGCTCCATACGTCTGTCACCTCGCTTTCTGTTTGGCTGCACGTCACATTCAGCAGGCTGTGTGCTCGTTTGTGGTCGGAGGACACAATACACGCTGCGATATCGGGCCAAAAAAATCCAACATGTTGAATATCACCGATTTGCGATCAGAGCGCTCTGAACACACCACACATGACAGGAATATCTGATAAGATTATCTTTAGCGTCATCACGATTGTCGGGGCGTCCTTAAGATTGTCGGAAGGAGGAGATCGGGTCCGATATCGGCCTAAATATCCTGCCGTGTGAACCAGGTCTTAGTCTGTGCAGCACTTTGTAATCTGCTGCTCCGACTTGTGTGCTGAGAGTTTACACACTATAATAATTAACAAATGACAACATATGTTCCAAAAACATATAGATGTGTTTGTCATAAGGATAGTACAGGATGTTCTTTAAAATGACCAGGTTTTACTACACAGCCATTGGTCAGTTTACAGTCATAGAACAGAAAATTTATTGGTGACTAAAGTGACAACAAGATACATTCATTAAAAATGGTCTTATCCCACAGAGTTTTGTCTTTTTGATATATTTCATACTTACTTGGCACACTGAATGTGACGGGTCGTGGTTTCCAGTCCAAGAGATATTTGGGGCCTTTTCAATGCAACTCTTGAGTTAATGTTTTCTTATTAGCACCCAACAAAAAGTCAGAAACATTTAATTCTCAGAAGTTTTTTATTATTATTTACATGGTGATGGGGGGGGGGACCTGCATGAAGACTGAGCAGATGAGACCTTTGACACCTTTTGAACACCATCACTGTAATGTTCATACTATTGGAATTAAATATTATAGTTGTACATGAGCATCAATAATTCAGTTCTTAATCATTTGTCTGGAGACCAAAACAAGTGCAGCAGCCACTGACGACCTTCACCGTCTTCTTCATGAGACACACCCAACCTGTGTGTGTGTGTGTGTTCATAGAAGGGCTTAAAAAGCAGGAAACAGAATGGAGATGGACGGTAACACACGTCCTTCAGCCACTGTGAACTGAAGACTGTGGTCTGTATTGAGACAGATGAACATAAAGTTGATGAACTGATGAGAACACTCATCACTCCTACATTATTTAAGCAGTCATCAGTTTTGCACCAGCCAGCAAACTTTAACTTAAACTTGTCTTGAACTGGTTAAGATCAGTGTTAAACTTCTCTGAATCACTTTGAATTAACTTCAGCTGGAGTGACGACTGTCATCAACTTTATTTATGATCATATGTAGATTTTTGTTTGTTGTCGAGCTTCCTACCGGTGTGTAGTTTTCTGGGTGACGTCAGCCACGACACACACGTGCAGAAGGAAAATAAAAAATATTAGAAGTGCCCACCTGTGATAAGATTCATCTATTCTACTGAGCGAACCGTGCGGGAGGTCGGCGAGTGGACCGAGTCAGACGACGCTGTGGACTGTCAGTAAACTGGTCTGCTCAGGGTCGGTTCTCCTCTTTTTCTGTGGGTTTTACCGGCACACTGAAGAACTGAGCACCGCACACTGAAGCTCGAAGCTCCTCCACTCTCCCTGTCGCTGATAAACCCCTTGCACAAAGAAACTGCTGGAATCCTTCCTGGTTCTACAGACAGACTTCGCCGCCATGATCCTGGGAGCGCGCAGTGTTTATATGCATTGACCTTTGAACTTACCCAGCAGCCACTGCGGTGCTGAAAACTCGAAACTGGCTTATTCACAGAGACGGCTCTCACTAAAGTGGTGAATGATCTTCTGCTTACAATGGATTCGGACACCCCTATGGTTCTGTTGCTGTTAGATCTCAGTTCTGCATTTGATACCGTGGATCATCATATTCCACTCGATTGGCTGGAAAATCATTTTGGGATTACTGGGAGTGCCCTTGCATGGTTGACGTCAAACTTGACCAGTTGTTCTCACTGTGTTTTGTACAGTAACATGACCTCTAACCTTAGTGACTGTTAGTGTTTGAGGGTTCACTTGTTTGTTTTATTTTCTTCTGGTCTGTTTTATTGTTTTCATTGATTCATTTGTTTTGTGTGTTTATTCTCTTGCTGGGCTTTTCTGCTTGGGTCCGTCAGTCTCGATTTCTCTTGTCTGTCCCTGGGTTCTTGATGGTGGGCGTTTCTCTCTTTCTCTGGCCAGGCCTTTGTTCTGGTGCTTTCCATGCACACCTGTTCCTGATTTGCAGCTCTTCACCTGGGGTTATATAAGCTCACCTGGGGTGGTTGTTCCTTTCCAGATTGATGTGTCTTGTGCCTTCTCTCCAGCTCTTGTTCTCATGTTCCATAGTCCTGCCTGCCTCAGTGTGTTTTTGACCTCCTACCTGTTCTTCTTACCTCGCCAAACCCTGATGATTCTTGTACTTCTGCTGTGTTTTTTGGACTGCCTTTCTGTGTACCAATCATTGCTACCCACCTCACTAAAGTCTTTTACCAACCAGAGCTGTTTGTGTAAGCCTCACATTTGTGTCCTAACATCATTGACAAACCCTCCTGTCAGTGACATGAAATTTGGGATTCCACAGGAGTCTGTCTTAGGCCCCCTGCTTTTCTCCCTTTATATAGCACCACTTGGGCACATATTGTGGCATTTTGGGATTACCTTTCACTGCTATGCAGATGATACTCAGTTATACATGCTGATAACTGCTGGTAATCTTGTTCACATAAAATCCTTAGAAGATTACCTTGCATCAGCGAGAAGCTGGATGTTTAGAAACTTCCTACTTTTAAACTCTGATAATTATAACAACAACAATAATAATAATGTTTTATTCATAAAGTGCTTTACATTTGACAAGCAAATTTCAAAGTGCTACCATAAAAGTACAAGGAATAGAACACAGTGCAAAATAAAATACATTTAAGAAAAAGCTTTAGGTGATAAGACTGAAATGATGGTTCTTGGTCCAGTGAGACATCGGCATCAATTTTAACAGTTAGCCTAGGCTCATGTGTCATACATCACACTGACAAAGTGAGGAACCTTGGGGTAATTTTTGATCCTTCGTTGTCCTTTGACCTCCACATTAGAAATATTACTCGGACTGCTTTCTTCCACCTGTGAAAAATAGTGAAGATTCGTCCCATCCTGTCTATGGCTGATGCTGAGACCCTGATTCATGTGTTTATCTCTTCTAGATTGGACTACTGTAATGTTCTATTTTCTGGTTTACCGCAGTCCAGCATTAGAGCTCTCCAACTGGTTCAAAATGCTGCAGCCAGACTTTTGACACGAAGCAGAAAGTTTGACCACATTACACCCATTTTGGTGTCTCTTCACTGGCTTCCTGTCCCAGTGAGATCAGATTTTAAGGTTCTGCTACTAACCTATAAAATTGTTCATGGACTGGCACCTCCCTACCTAGCTGACCTAATTAAACCTTACGTACCGGCCCGGGCTTTACGTTCTCAGGGTGCAGGACTACTTTGTGTCCCTAGGGTGAATAAGAAGTCTGTGGGTCACAGAGCTTTCTCTTATTGTGCCCCTGTTCTGTGGAATGATCTCCCTGCATCAATAAAACAGTCAGATTCTGTGAAGACTTTCAAGTCCAGACTTAAGACGCACTTATTTTCCCTTTTGTGTAGTATGTTACCATGCTTTTTACTCTTTTAATTCATTTTATCAGTAATTGGAGCGGGCCGCGGCCTCAACTTTATCTAAATTCTGGGTCTTTTAGTGAAGCTTAGGGCTAGTGGCCGGTGATCACCTTAGTATTTCGTGTTTTTCTTGTTGATTTACTGCTGATGAATTACACCTTCGATTTGTTTTTCCAGGTAACTGATTCCGTTTTTTCTCTCTGTTTGAGGTGCAGCTCCATCCAGAGATGGGTGTGGTATTTGTGTTGGCAACCCTCCTGTCCTGTGCACCCACAGCATTTCCTGTATATTTGTTTTGTGAATTGTTCTGTAATTTATGTCTGTATCATGGCCCAAGCAGAGGGTCACCCCTTTGAGTCTGGTCTGCTTGAGGTTTCTTCCTCAAATCATCAGAGGGAGTTTTTTCTTACCACTGTCACCTGTGTTCTTGCTCTGGGGGTTGGTAAGGTTAGACATTACTTATGTGAACCGCCTTGAGGCAGCTTTGTTGTGATTTGGCGCAATATCAATGAAATAAACTGAAATTGAGCCTTTATTGTCATTGCACATTGCAATGACAATAAAGCATTTAACCATCCTCATTATAGTTAGACACAATCCAACCACTAGGGGCAGTGTGCAGTCTCAGTCGGCGCCCAGCAACTAACTCCAGATGTAGAGATGCTGCCTTGCTCAGGGGCAGAGAAAGCAGCAGACCCTAAATAAGCATGTTTTTGATTGCGGGAGGAAATCAGAGGAAACGCACAGACACGGGGAGAACATGCAAACTCCACACAGAAAGGGCGGGAAGTGATCCCATGACCTTCTTCCTGTAAAGCACCAGTGCCAACCACTAAGCCACCGTGCCGCCCTCAGTAACTTTAATCTCAGCCTCAGAGAGATGATCGAACACTTTAACACTGTCAGAGTGTAAAAATAAACTATTTTTTCATTATATGTTTCTTATTGACGTCATGTTTTTATTCTGCAACAAGTTTCTTATTTATTTGTTTTTGACATATGATGCCGTTTCATACAGTTGTTTTCTTAAATGTTCAGTTATTAAACACAAACATTTTGGCTTTTAGCTTCTCACTTTGTAAGACAAAGTTAACTCTCTGGAGTCGGATCTATCCGATTTTTCAATGTTTCTTTGTGGCACGAAACAAAGATCAAAATTGAGAGAGATTTTAATTTTTATTTTCATGCCAAACATTTCAGTCTCATCTTTTTTCGTCAACAATAATGCATTTTAATTTCTTCTTTGTGCTTTAGAACACTGACACTGTCATTGTGTCATTTATATCATGAAAAAAATGGTCATTGACAAAGATATTTCATCCCGTCTGATGACATTAACACTTCAACGAATATTGGCGCTCTGAACCGCCTCCTCTGGTCCCAGGCAGACCGCGAGACATCGTCCATGCAGGCTGTGATGTTCCCCGTCCAAGCAGCGAGGAAAAACCCTCCCGAGGTGTTGGAACCACTGCTGGGTGGGTGCCTGGAGCCGTTTTAGACCTCGTGTTCCTTGTGCAGGACTGACTCCGGTGTCACGGTCTGATCGGTGTCACGGTCTGATGGGTGTCACAGACTGATGGGTGTCACAGACTGATGGGTGTCGCGGTCTGATCGGTGTCACGTTCTTATCGGTGTCGTGGACTGATTGGTGTCGTGGTCTGATGAATGTCAGGGATTAATGGGTGTCACGTTCTTATCGGTGTCGTGGACTGATTGGTGTCGTGGTCTGATGAATGTCAGGGATTAATGGGTGTCACGTTCTTATCGGTGTCGTGGACTGATTGGTGTCGTGGTCTGATGAATGTCAGGGATTAATGGGTGTCACGTTCTTATCGGTGTCGTGGACTGATTGGTGTCGTGGTCTGATGAATGTCAGGGATTAATGGGTGTCACGTTCTTATCGGTGTCGTGGACTGATTGGTGTCGTGGTCTGATGAATGTCAGGGATTAATGGGTGTCACGTTCTTATCGGTGTCGTGGACTGATTGGTGTCGTGGTCTGATGAATGTCAGGGATTAATGGGTGTCACGTTCTTATCGGTGTCGTGGACTGATTGGTGTCGTGGTCTGATGAATGTCAGGGATTAATGGGTGTCACGTTCTTATCGGTGTCGTGGACTGATTGGTGTCGTGGTCTGATGAATGTCAGGGATTAATGGGTGTCACGTTCTTATCGGTGTCGTGGACTGATTGGTATCATGGTCTTATCGGTGTCGTGGACTGATGGGTGTCGCGGTCTGATGGTTGTCACAGATTGATCGGTGTCACGGACTGATGGGTGTCATCGTCTGATGGGTGTCACCGTGTGATCGGTGTCACGGTCTGATGGGTGTCATCGTCTGATTGGTGTCACGGTGTGATCGGTGTCACGGACTGATGGGTGTTGTGGTCTGATCGGTCTTGACGTTTTTTAATCGTTTGTTTAGGTTTTGCAATGTTACTGTTTAGTTTGACTTCGTTCAACCAGCTGAATGTTTTCTCACAGTGCAGAAGCCAGTTTCTGAGTGCTGAGGCTGCTGCTGCTGCTTCACGTACCGTTGGAAATTACAGGGCAAACTCAGCCTGCTTGCTTGGATTTTTTTATCTGTGTGGGGGGTCAGTTTCAATGGGCTCAGGCACCTTATATAGGCCAGAATTAATCTTTTGTGTGGATACAATTAATTATTTTGCCACAAGCAACTGCTGAATTTGAAACAACAAAAAAGTTGTGTAATTTCCAGCGGTACTTGAACGCAGCATCAACTCCAGTGTGTGCTAATTTTTTATTAAATATAACAATAGTGTAGGAATGACAATCCAGCCCTTCTGTATATGTGGCAACAGGTAGATGATTCAGATGATTATATAAAGAGCTGTTCTGGAAGGAAGAATTCACGTTGTGGATCAGGTGCAGCTGGTGGAAATAACCACACGTCAATGCGTGTTCACACAGACTGATCAGTTTACTGCTCTGATATATTCATCTTTACACTTATATTTATTCGCCCTTTTGACAGTTTTCTGTTATAAATCAATATATATGGCTTAGAATGTAATACAGTTATACAGCAGTGACCACGGAACACCACAGGTTTTTTTAAAAATTGGAGTGAGATGGAGCGCACAGCGTGTTGACAGACAGTGTGGATTCTGATGATGATGGAGATGATCCCTCTTTTGTTCTGGACGAGGAACCAGAGCAGGTGGATCCACTGACGTGCACACAGATCTCCACAGCTTCTGTTTGCAGTTTCTCCAGGACTGGGATGGTGCTATGAGCTCCATCCCAGAGCCGAGTCCTGGAACTCAGAGATGCAGACACACACTGCTCCAGCTGTGGCTCCAGGCGCATTTCGTTAAAAGCGTTGAGATCAACGTTAACTTTGATTTGGTTTAGTTCCTCTTACGTCCGTTTTGTACTCTTGATTCACAGGCTGTTTGGTGATGAAACTCGTTCATTAACCTTTTCTCAATGAATTGTGACTTTTTTCCCTTCGGTCAGGAATCATTGTGTGCTGTGTGACTGGGCCATTAAGTGTAGAGAGTCAGACTCAGAGTCAGGCTCAGACGTGCTGCTGAGGCGCACTGAGCACTTCCTCCGTCTTTTATGATGAAATAATGCTGAATTTATGTGGAAATGATTGTTGTACAAAAGGCAGTTTGTAGCAGAAATGAGGTGTTAATCTGTGAACCGCGGCTGACGCTCAGAAATGATGCATGCACAGTGAAGGTAGGGGGACTGTTCAGACTGCGACACTGGGCCTCGGTTCTGCTCAGGAAAAACATGACCCAGAGTCACTGGGAATCAGGGTTCTGCACCCACAGCTAATGAACTGACACTGAGCTTAGCCAATCAGGAGCCAGAACCACCACCTCCTACGGTGGGCGGCACAGTGGTTTAGTGGTTAGCACTGTTGCCTCACAGCAAGAAGGTTGTGGGATTGATTCCCTTCTGTGTGGAGTTTGTGTTTCTCCTGCAATCAAAAACATGCTTATTTAGAGTCCTCCTTTCTCTGCCCCTGAGCAAGGCAGCGTCTCTAGATCTGGAGTTGGTCAACGGGCGCCGGACTGTGGCTGCACACTGCCCCTAGTGGTTGGATTGTGTCTTACTGTAATGAAGACAGTTAAATGCAGAGGACATATGTCAATGAAAAAGTTTCTGTCCTATTGTAAAGCTGCACCTCGGGTCAGACTTTAGCAGTTTGGGGTCGATTAGTGTGTTTCAACTGGAGCACGTGATGGATCCTCTCACACACGGCAATGACAGACTGTGACCAACAGAGGGCAGCAAACAAAGGCCTGAACAACAGCCAGAGGAGGTCATGGGACCCTGTTTGTTCAGTTTGACCCATGGGAGTCACATGAGTTAGGAGGAGCAGGAGCAGACAGGAGGAGCAGAACCAGGATCAGACAGGATGGAGAAGCTGTGTGGATGGAGGGAGTGTGTGAGAAGGTGCTGCTGTGCTGAGGAGGATCCTGAAGAGGAGCAGAGGGAGGAGCTGAGGAGTTCAGCTGAGGTAAAGTTTTTCATGTTTCGTCTTAAAACTTTTTGCAGAACAAAGTTCACAGTAAAAATATTTTGCTGTTGGCTGAAATGTTTGACATGACATCATGTGACTTTGGTGAGTCCCGACTCCAAAACACGTGTGCGCGTACACACACACACACACACACACACACACACACACACACACACGGTTGTGCAGTAGGTTTCCTTCTGTCAGTCAGCGGGTCAGAAGCATGTGCGAGTCAGAGGCGGGAAATCCGGCGTCCTCGTGCTGTTTGCTCCCGAAACTGGTCATGTGACTGAAGAGCGGACAGATGAACACATGCGTCCCGCCGCAGGGACGCACGTATTTAGTGGAACCGTTTCAGCGGGACTGAAACATGTTCTGAATGTGTTTCTGCATAAACAACAACAAATGTTTGAAAAAAAAAGATTGAATGTCAGGAATGAAAAGGTTGAAGTTTTATAGGGAATCAAAACTGAATCAGTGACAAGTAACCAAAAGTGAAACAAAAAGAAACGCACTACAGAGCTCAAAACAAACAAACACTACAGGGGCCTATACTACAAAGTGGGGTTAACTTACTCAGATGTAACCCAGGGTCAACCTCTTAAACTGGGGTTGACAAAACCTGGTTTCCTCAAGTGGTGTTAATCGGTAGCTGAATAAGATGTTGATTTGTTGAACCTGTGTTAACCTAATTGGAGTTTGTGCGCGTTCACATAAAAGGGGCGTGTTGCAGCACACGTCACCATTTTTCAATGATGGCGCGGTCACCTTACTTTACCGAAGAAGAATGCACGATTATTATGCGGAGGTACGAGGAATTTAAATTAATGTTAAGGGGGAAATCGAACACATCGTCTGCCAATAAAGCAAGACAGGCTTGTTGGCAACGTATTGCTGATTGGGTAAATGCGTATGTACAATTCAATTGTTCTCCAAATCTGTTACAGATGATTAACCTGTGGAATGTCTAATATGTGTAAAATAATGACCTTTCATTAATTACGCCCAGATGCAACACGATTCAGAAGTGGGCATAGGCCTACTAATAAATGTTAGGTTAATTTAATGTTTCCTAAATAGGCTACCTTGACTGTATGATTGCTGTTCCTAATCCTGTCAATATGTCAGATGTAATAGCAGCAGGTGAAGATGAAATATAAAAACATCCTTCAGAACGGTAGGTTTATATTCAGAGCTTGATAAGCCCCACTTCACCTAATTAATGGACATGCATTAGACCTATTTTGATATTAGTAATTACCTGCGATTGCATAAAACCCTTCTTTGATTTGCATTGTGGATAAATGACCAGGGAAAACGACAAATGCATCCAACAGTTTAGATAGAGCAAGTACTACTTTGCGAATCATACGACATACAGTATTCTTGCTCAGATGTTCAGCATCACTGATGGAATACATAAATTGTCCACTGGCAAAACAGGCACAAGGCACGTTATCTGCTCGATCGTCAGGGCATTGCTACACTGTAAAAAAAAATGACTTGTTTTTACAGGAAAACGCTGGCAGATGTGGTCACCAGGGAATTCCTGTAAAACATACAGCAGTTGTATGTACAAAAAAAGAGCTCTTGTTTGTAGATTTAACAGTTCTTTTAATGTGAGTCAGCTGTGGTTCATTCACTGTAAATCCATATACATATTATGTCTGTAATGTTATCTACTGTGCTGCTGTATGTTTTACAGGAATTCCCTGGTGATGTTACAGACTTCTGGCCCGATCAGCTGACAAAGATAACGAATTCCCTGGGCTGAGGATCTATATATCTTTCATAGAGAATATCGTCCGGGTATGTCAGCGGATTCTGGCAGTCTTTAAAAGCCCTCGCCCTGCGAAGAGAGCGCCTCACAATTTGTGCCCCAATACCAAACGGATCATCCAGGTAGGCCGGCTGGATGGACGGTACTTATAAAGGGAGTGGTTAAGCGAAAACCTCAAGCTAACTGAGAACATAACCTGCTCAGAGCAGGTTTGGCACACAGCATAAATTGCCATGGCAGCATACCTCGATCAAAACCTATCCACCTTTCGTAGTACGGGTTAACCGGGAAGTTACTCCACACGTCATCAACTTACTCCCGAAGTTACCCTGATAAGCCACTAACCCCGCTTCGTAGTACAGGCCCCTGAGCTCAAAACAAACGCCCTGCACAAAAAACAAACAAATAAACGCACTACAGAGCTCAAAACAAACCTGCACAGCACAAAATCAAATCAATTTTATTTATATAGTGCCAAATCACAACAAACAGTTGCCCCAAGGCGCTTTATATTGTAAGGCAAGGCCATACAATAATTACAGAAAAACCCCAAAGGTCAAAACGACCCCCTGTGAGCAAGCACTTGGCTACAGTGGGAAGGAAAAACTCCCTTTTAACAGGAAGAAACCTCCAGCAGAACCAGGCTCAGGGAGGGGCAGTCTTCTGCTGGGACTGGTTGGGGCTGAGGGAGAGAACCAGGAAAAAGACATGCTGTGGAGGGGAGCAGAGATCAATCACTAATGATTAAATGCAGAGTGGTGCATACAGAGCAAAAAGAGAAAGAAACAGTGCATCATGGGAACCCCCCAGCAGTCTAAGTCTATAGCAGCATAACTAAGGGATGGTTCAGGGTCACCTGATCCAGCCCTAACTATAAGCTTTAGCAAAAAGGAAAGTTTTAAGCCTAATCTTAAAAGTAGAGAGGGTGTCTGTCTCCCTGATCTGAATTGGGAGCTGGTTCCACAGGAGAGGAGCCTGAAAGCTGAAGGCTCTGCCTCCCATTCTACTCTTACAAACCCTAGGAACTACAAGTAAGCCTGCAGTCTGAGAGCGTAGCGCTCTATTGGGGTGATATGGTACTACGAGGTCCCTAAGATAAGATGGGACCTGATTATTCAAAACCTTACAAGTAAGAAGAAGAATTTTAAATTCTATTCTAGAATTAACAGGAAGCCAATGAAGAGAGGCCAATATGGGTGAGATATGCTCTCTCCTTCTAGTCCTCGTCAGTACTCTAGCTGCAGCATTTTGAATGAACTGAAGGCTTTTTAGGGAACTTTTAGGACAACCTGATAATAATGAATTACAATAGTCCAGCCTAGAGGAAATAAATGCATGAATTAGTTTGTCAGCATCACTCTGAGACAAGACCTTTCTAATTTTAGAGATATTACGTAAATGTAAAAAAGCAGTCCTACATATTTGTTTAATATGTGCTTTGAATGACATATCCTGATCAAAAATGACTCCAAGATTTCACAACACACAAACGCCCTGCACAGCTCAAAACAAATCAATGCACTACAGAGCTCAAAACAAACAAACACCCTTGTAACAAGCCTGGCTCGACGGCAAGTCACAACCCAAACAAAACTAACTGTGGGGAAATAACTCAAGAGGTTCAGGCCAGTGGTGTAGTCTACATTTTTGAAGTGGGTAGACTGTGTTTTTTGCCCGTCATCAACCCTGTGCATATGCACCCCCGGTTATTAACATTTAACACCATAACAACAAATAGATCTATACTTTCCATCTGATCATTTATATTCTATATTTGCCACTATAAATGTGAGAAATGTGTCAGAATGTAAGTAAGTAATTTGCACCAATTGCAAAATACAGCATACAACAGTAAATCTAAAAGAGTGATTAAAAAAATACAAAGATCAAATCCATTTATTTTTTGGCATCTGAAAACCTAATTTAACAAAGAAATTTAATCAGGTCATAAACCAGGAATAAACAATGTTTAAATCCAGCCAAAAGTATCATATTGAAGCTACTGTGTATTGTTTAACAGTAAATAAGACAACTTTAAGTCACAGTCACTCAAAAAAAAAGTGACTGTGACTCCTTGTTATTAAGAAAGAAAAGTTCTCTTAACAATAAGAAGGAGCAGATTATTGCCTCCCAACTAAGAGTTCACTTTTCCTCCCTCTATTTAGTATCGGATATGAGCCTGTACTGTCAAATTCAGCAGCTGTAAGATTCACCCTTCATATAATCCACATGGCCCCACGTTGTTTGTGGACAGTTTAGACACAAACAAAACTGAACACACCGGTCTACATGAGCATGCACCGGCTGCAGAGCCTCACGCCTCCTACCACAATCTCTGTTGAAGCTGACAGTCCATCATCAGGTCCACATGGGGACTGGAACCTGTAGGCTTTGTGGTCCATACCCAGTATAAACAAGCTCGTATTAGTATACGTTAAGTTCCATTAAAACAGCAGCTAGGCTGAAGGACAGAAGCTCGCTCCCAGAAAATTCACATAACAACAATGAAAATATGGGAGATGCTTTACTTTGCAGAAACCTTTTCAACCCATGACAAAAACATTGGAGGCCAAAAGTAGAGTATGAAGACAACCAACTAACTAACTAAGACAACCATGCAACTAATACCGGAGAGTATGTCACTTACCAATTCCAGTCATTTTAAAACTACACTATCCAACAGCCAATGGGAGTCAAGCTCAAGAGACATCTGTAGATTACCGGCAAAACTCTATTTTTTAAAAAGCTGTTTCATTTTATATTTTAACAACAAATAAACGGATCATTAAAAATGTCCACGAATCAAAGTCCAAAGACATTTGCACAGGTAGAAGCTCTCCACTTATTGTGCTCAAATTCATATTTTAGAAATGACTCTGTCCTGATAACAACATTAAAGGCAATTACATATTTTGACGAAATTACAAGTTGAAATGACTATAAAAAAATTCAAGAGGTTTATGTCACAGAAATCCTACTTTACAATCACCCTGCAGTCATTGTTAAATTTTTCCTGTTACATTTATAATAAACATTTGTATTTATTTACAGTGTTTGTTTTTCTGGTTGAAATGAGATATAAATAATCTACCAGACTTAAAAAAGTACAAATTTCCATGTTATTTTGTCTAAAAATAAATGTCTGAGGTTCCTTATGTTAAACAAGAAATTATCTAATCTGAAATAACAGGTGGTTTTAATTTACAGATGAAACGTTTCTAAAGAACCATTTATTGATTTATTTAGCTATTTTAATTACAAGTGTTCTAAACTTTTTTAACAGTAATCAGAAATTCTGAGGTAACAAACAACAAAAAACATTTCCAAGGATTTTTCTTCATAAAACTGCTCTCTAAATGAGCAGTCCTGTGATGCCTTTGTTTTGTACAGATCAGTGGTTTCTGTTTCTGCCACTAGTCTTCCGTGTTTTGGCCCGACGCGTCGTTCCTATTGGACAACGCAAAGGTACGTCACGGCTCAAAGTTGGATTGAACTTTGTCTACGTCAGCCTGCCGACAAGCGGCAATGCGCGCTCCCGTCAGCATCTAAAAAGCAACGCATCTCATTGAAAATAATGCTTTTTAGACCGTTTTTTGACGCGTCTGACATATTCAGTGTGAAAGGCCCCTTAGCTTAGTTAACAAATAAAAAACTAGCTGTCGTAGGCTGGCCCACTTACCAGAAATGCAGACAGTGCCAGGTTTATCTCCTCCACTCAGGGTGCAAACTTCATCAATCGGCCCTGAAGCAGCAGGTGGATGTTTTGGGAAAAAAAAATCTAAAACCGAGGCTTGTTTTCATTTTTTCGGGTAATAATCACCATCGATACTTCTAGCATTCTTCTTGTTTGTGTGTGGCTTTCGCACTGATTAGCTGGTAGCCCCGCCCCATCTCTCTATGAGCCAATTATAACTCTTATCTAGCAGAGCGAGCGGGGGTGGGACATACGGTGCACTCTGCAGTGATGGACGCCTGATCGCGGTCTTTTAAAGGGAGAAAATAAAATTAAAGTCAATAAGCGCTTATTTTATTTACGCCATCACATTCCCCGGGGCAATTTGAAGTGGGTAGACGGAAATTCCTGGTCATTTTAGGTGAGTAGACGGCGTCTACCTGCGTTCCACGTAGACTACACCACTGGTTCAGGCCAATTAAAATGGTTTATTTGACAAACAATAAAATGCAACATAAATACAAGGTAGGCAGATGTGAGTAAGAATCAGTGGTGTATGCAGTGCATGAATGCGAGTGAATATGTGAGTGCAAATGTGTTGGCATGTGAAAACCAAAAGTAAGTGGAACGAAAGATGAACTGAAGACAAACCAAATGTGTTACCTGGTGGGGAGAGATCAGAGAGAGTGAATGAGCACAGCACAAACAATTTAACAGCACAAAACAGGTGCCACCACTCAAGCAGTCCCACCCCTGCCTGCCGTGGGGAGTCTCCCACAACAGGCAGGGGAGGGCCGTGACACCCCCCTCCTTAAAATGAGGGTACTACTATCATCCAAACAGGGCTACGTACATAAGACCCAACCAAAATAATACCCGTGCATACAGTACTTTCTGCACCCTTCCACCAGCTGTCCGTACCTCCACCCAGCAGCCCTGGTACCTGGGGAGCCGTTTAAGAGCAGGAGGACAAATAGTGAGGCAAAAAGGAGCAGAGAAACACATTAGGTTAAAGGAGCACGGGAAAGAGCATCAGCAATAATGTTATCTTTACCACTGATGTGTCTTATGTCAAGAGTGTACGGTTGTAAAAACAAAGCCCAACGCATAAGGCGCTGGTTGGGATTCTGCAGAGACTTCAAAAAGGTCAGTGAATTATGATCAGTGAATACAGTTTATCAGAGTCAAAAGCTGGGGACCTCCGACTAAGACTCACAGCAGTGCTGAACAGTGCTAAGCTTCCTTCGTCCAACATCACAGGAGAAGAACGGAAAGCTTTGTCAGCACTGCAAAAGGACCAAAGCATCCTGCGGATAAAGGCAGATGCACGGTGGTCCTGAACACATCGGACTACGAGGCCAAGATCAACAACTTGCTCAGTGACTCCAATACATATGAACGTCTGAAGAGAGACCCCACGAGCGGCTATAAGAAGAAAATCATTAGCTACCTCCAAAACCTGGAGAAAGAGGGACTCATCGACAGGCAGACATACTACATACTGTACCCTGGGGACGCCACTCCGTGCATCTATGGACTACCCAAAATCCACAAACGTGGATTTGTGCCACTCAGGCCTATTGTATGTAGCACAGATTCCATCACGTACAATGTGGCCAAGCACCTCAAGTGGATTTTGGCTCCTCTAGTGGGTAACTCAGACCAACATGTGAAGAACACAAGATTTTGTGAACAAGATCAAGGACCTGCAGCTGGAGGTAGATGAAACTATGGTGTCATTTGATGTGACATCGTTGTTCACCTGCATCCCCACTGCTGAGGCTGTCTCAGCTGTGAGGCAGAGACTGCTGGAGGATGTGTCTCTACTTGAAAGGACCAAACTCACACCAGACCACATCTGCCAACTCTTGGAGATCTGTCTTAACACCACGTATTTCCTGTTTAGGTGGAATTACTACAGGCAGATCCATGGTTGTGCGATGGGGTCTCCGGTATCCCCCATTGTGGCCAATCTGTACATGGAGCGAGTGGAGAAGACAGCCTTGACGTCTTTCACGGGCATCTCTCCCAGTCACTGGTTCAGATATGTTGATGACACATGGGTTAAAATCAAGCAACAGGAAGTTGAGGACTTTACAGAACACATCAACTCGGTGGACGCCAATATCAAGTTCACACGTGAGGATGCCAGAAACAACCATTTAGCCTTCTTGGACTGTGATGTTACGATTGGAGAGAACAGGCAGCTCCAGACAGGGGTTTACAGAAAACCAACTCACACTGACCAATATCTGCTCTTTGGCTCAAACCACCCCCTTGAACACAAGCTCAGGGTGATCAGGACACTTCAACACAGAGCCCTACAGGTGCCCACAACTGCAGAGGGAAGGGCTAAAGAACAACAACTTGTCCGGAAAGCCCTCACAGTATGTGGGTACCCACGATGGTCCCTGGACAAAGTGCAGAAGTCCCAGAGAACAAAGAGACCAGATAGACAGGGGACGGAGACAAGAAGAAGAGGAGTGTCTCTCCCTTATTTAGCAGGAGTAGGGGAAAAACTACAGAGGATCTTCAGACAGCACAAAATCCCAGTTTACTTTAAACCGGTTAACACCTTGAGACAGAAATTAGTTCACCCTAAGGACAGGATCCCTAGTTACAAACAGAGCAATGTAGTGTATTCTATCAGATGTCAGGAAAATTGTAACGAACACTACATAGGTGAGACTAAGCAACCTTTACACAAAAGGCTATACCAGCACCGCAGAGAGGGTGCCAGTGGACCTCAGTCTGCAGTTCATCTCCACCTTAAAGACACTAACCATACGTTTGAGGACAAGGAAGTTAAAATATTAGCCAGAGAGAAGAAATGGTTTGAGAGAGGGGCCAAGGAGGCATTCTTTGTGAAACGTTTGAAACCCAGCCTTAACCGGGGAGGGGGTTTGAGACACGCTTTATCCCCTGTTTACAATGGGGTACTCAGGTCAAAGCAGTTTCAGTCTTTTGTTCATGGTAATGATTCATTCACATCATCAGCAGAGTCGTCAAGGGAGCCATCAGGGGAGGGACAGCTGCCCTGTCATTAGGAGGGTGTTAACTAGAGCATAATAGGTGCTAATTAGAGCTATTGTTTAGTCACTAGCCTATAGCAGTCTGCCTGTCGGTAGGAGGGGTCTGGTTAGGTTTAAAACTCCAGCTTTTGTGACTTCTTGATTATTCTTCTCTACAAGAGTCAAGACAGAAGTCAGACCACCAGAGCATGAATTTTAGCTGAGGAAGCTTCTGCGATTTGAAGCGAAACGTCCTTGCGTCAAGCAACCCAGTCCAATCGAAGATTCAAGCTTCTCTACTATCAGTGAATACAGTCAACGGAGTTGACCCGGATCCTACATAGACCTCGAACTGCTGTAAAGCCCAAATGAGGCCCAAAGCCTCTTTTTCAATTACAGAATAATTACATTGATACTTATTAAATTTCTGGGAGAAGAAACATACAGGGCACTCAGCATTATCATCACTGTCCTGTAGAAGTACAGCACCTGCCCCAATCTGCCTGGCATCCACCTGTAATTTAAAAGGTTTACTAAAATTTGGTGCTGCCAACACCGGAGCGGAACACAGCAATGCCTGAACTAAATCAAAGGCCTCCTGACATTGTGGGGACCAGAAAAACTCAACCTTGGCTTTCAACAGGTTGGTCAGAGGGGCAACTACCATAGAAAAGTTTTTACAGAAGGAGCGGTAGTACCCGGCCATCCCAAGGAAGCGCATAAGCTCCTTTTTAGTAGTCGGAGAAGGAAACTGCTTTACGGCCTGTATTTTAGCCTCCACGGGACGGACAAAACCTTGACCCACCACTTTACCAAGGGAGGTGACTGTGGCTCTGGCAAAGTCACAGTTTGCCAAGTTTACAGTCAACCTGGCCCACACCAGCCGATCAAACAAGGCTTGCACTCTCCGGACATGCTCCTCCCAGGAATCCGAGTAGACAACCACATCGTCAAGATACACTGCACACCCTTCTAGACCAGAGACTACACGGTTCATCAGCCTCTGAAAGGTGGCGGGAGCATTCCAGAGTCCAAAATGCATCACTGTGTATGAAAACAACCCAGATGGTGTTATAAAAGCAGCAATCTCATGTGCCCGTTGAGAAAGTGGAACCTGCCAATATCCTTTCAAAAGATCAAACTTACTTAAATACTTGGCAGACCCAACCTGATCAATACAGTCCTCCATCCTAGGCAAGGGATAGAGATCTGCTTTTGTAATGCCATTTACTTTTCGGTAATCTGTACATGGTTGAAAAGTAGAGTCTGGCTTTTCAACAAGCAAACAAGGTGAAGCCCAATCAGAATGGGATGGTTCTGCAATACCATTATTTAACATATACTGTACCCTCAGAATCCAACTGTCGCCTCTTCTCAGAAACCCTATAAAATTTTTGTTTAATAGGCTTAGCATCTCCGATGTCTATGTCATGTTCAATTAAATGAGTTTGAGTTGGAGTATCAGAAAATAAAGCTGGATACTTTAATTAGCCCAACTAACTGAGTATGCTTCTCAACATCCAAGTGGTTGACTAAAGTACCAAGATTTTCCAAATACTGCGAATTCTTTAACCGTCCTCTCAAAATCTCATCTGCACCCAAAGCTACCTCTTCTCCCCCCTCCTCACAATCAAGACCACCAGGGGCAGTAACAGGCACAACAGCCAACACTGCCCTCTCCACATGACCAGTATCCCTCTGATCAGAATCTCGAGAGTGGTAAGATTTCAATAGATTCACGTGATACAATTTAGAAGTTTTCCTATGTCCAGGAGTTTCAATGAGATAGTTTAGATCAGACACTTTTTGCAGAACTGTATAAGGACCAGAATACTTTGCCTGAAACGGAGAATTAACCAACGGTAAAAGAGCAAGTACTCTGTCCCCAGGACAAAACTCACGCAATTCACATTCCCTATCATACTTTTGCTTCATTTTCTTTTGAGAACACTCCAATTTTTGTTTTGCAAGTTCACCTGCTCAGTACAACTTAAACCTAAACCCATTGACAAAAGCAATAAGGTTCTGTGGTGGCTCCTCAGGTAAACAACCCTCCTAGAGAACAGCTAGAGGACCCCTAACCTTATGCCCAAACACTAAGTCATTAGGGCTAAACCCTGTACTTTCCTGTACTACCTCATGAGCAGCCAACAAAAGCCAAGGTAAACCCTCTTCCCAATCAGCAGATAGTTCAGTGCAATATGCATGGAGCAATGACTTCAAAGTTTGATGAAAACGCTCTAATGCTCCTTGACTCTGAGCATGATACGCTGTTGACTTGTTATGCTTAACTTTTAACTGCTTCAGAATCTGAGCAAATATTTTGGAAGTAAAATTTGAACCTTGATCTGACTGAATGATCCTCGGAATACCAAATGTAGAAATAAACTGAGTCAAAGCTTTAACTACAGACTTGGTAGTGATCGTACGCAAAGAAAAGGCAGCAGGATATCTAGTTGCTTGACACATTACTGTCAGCAAGTAGCTATGACCCGATTTCGAACGTGGTAAAGGCCCAACACAGTCGATGAGATGCTCAAATGGCTGACCAATTGCCGGTATCGGATACAAGGGTGCTGGCTTAGCAACTTGATTAGGTTTACCAGTAAGTTGACAAGTATGACATGTTTTAATAAACCTTGATACGTCCCTCTTTAAGTGTGGCCAGAAAAAATGAAGCAAAATTCTGTCATAAGTTTTCTGCACACCTAGATGACCAGCCACAACATGCGATGTCTGAAGGACTTTACCACGCAAGGAGGTTGGTACAACTATTTGAAAAACTACTTCTCCCAAACCTTGATCATTATGTGGAACATATTTTCTAACCAACAGTCCATCAAGAAGAAAATAACATTGAGCACTATCCCTCACTGCTACTTCAGGAACAACTTTATCAAAAAATTTCAACCAAAGATTTGTCACCCTTTTGCTCTGCTATCAAGGAATCTCTAGAATTTGTCAAGCTTCCAATTTGAAGCTCAGTTGGCAACTCAAGATTATCAGGCCGGCTCTCTGCCTCCTTACACCGAGAACCAGCACGAGTAGTAACGCAACTTGGGAAAACATCTAGACTGCAATCTGGGAACCCACCAGCAGAGGGCACGGTTAACTCCTTGAAAATGGTAGGCTTGCCATCCGCCCACACTTTCCCACCTGCCAGATCATTTCCCAGAATCATGTGGACACCATCCACTGGCAACCTGGGTCTGACACCAACCACAACATCACCCTCGACCAAACCACACACAAGATTGACTTTATGTAAAGGGGATGAAAAAGGAACCAAACCCATTCCACGGATTAGAACACAACTTCCTGTATCTGACAATTTTGAAAATGGCAACACAGACTCTAAAATAAATAATCCAAAGCTCCTGTGTCCCTCAAAATTTTAATTGGAACTTGTTGATTCCCACCTAACAAAGACACAACACCATCGGAAATGAAAGCTGAAAACTCACCCTGGGTAGATTCAGAACCAACCTTAACCTGTTGGTGGTAGAGTTCACCCTGGGGGACAGGTGTGGCAACAGAACTTGTAACCAGAGCTGCCATCACAGCTGGCTTTACTTGTTCCGACCTTTTGGAGCAAAGCAAAGGACAATCTTTTTTCCAATGTCCCTCACCCAAACAGTATCTACAGGTATTTGCATTAACTGGTCCTTTTGATCCAACATTAGCAAACTTTCGCTGAGGTTTTTGGAAAGAAACCCCAGGCTGTGGTGACTTATGTTTTAGCGTAGACTCACTTTTATTACGACTTCCCCTATTTGAGTCAAAATGAGTTTTATGGGTCAACACATATTCATCTGCCAGAATAGCTGCTTCACTAGGAGACTTGACTTTCCGTTCGTTAACGTATGTGGCAACAGAATCCGGTACAGAATTTTTGAATTGCTCCAACACAATTAAATTAGACAAATCCTGTAAAGTAACCACTTCAGCAGCTGTAGACCATCAAGTAAAGGCATTTGACAAGTCCCTTACAAACTCAGAATAAGTCTGTGAATCCTGCTTCTTCCTGTACCGAAAACGTTGATACGCTTCCGGTACCAGCTCATAGACTTTAAGGACTGCCGCTTTAACAGTAGCATAAACCTTACTATCTGAAACATTTAATGCTGAAAAAGCCTCCAGTGCTTTCCCTGTAAGCACACACTGTAACAAAGTAGTTCTATCCACATTTGACCAGGCCCTAACATCAGCAATGCGTTCAAACAAAGTAAAGTACGTATCTGGATCTGATTCATCAAATTTAGGTAGTAAACAAAGATTCTGTGAAACATCAAACTGAGGCTCCCTTTCAACCCCTGGTCTCATGCCACTTCTCAGCCTTTCCAGTTCTAGCTGCTTCTGCAACAGCTCCCGCTGCTGCTCAAACGTTAACATGACTGGACTAGACTGAACCGCTGCCCCTTGACTGGCACCCGACTGAAAGAGAACACCAGCGTCCAAAAGACCTTGTTTTAATGAATCCCTAACTGTTTCCTTTAACTTCCTATCCACTATACCAATTTTGTAATGCTCTGCAATCTCCAATAACTGTTCTTTTGTGCACAATTCTAAAGCCAACTCTGAAGGTGACTGAACAAAACTAGCTAACATGGAGGACATCATCTCAGAAAGACCAACCAAATTAAACAAATTTAGAAAACTCACCCGCTGCCCCGACTGGGTTATTGGTAAAGAGCCCCACCCCACTAAACTCAAGAAAAAGCTAACTAACTGCCCCCTAATCTTCGTGCAGTCTGGCGGGAGGTTTTTAATCACCAGTGACCCTAAAGGCCAATGTACAAATGGAGCTGTGAGCTCCTGCACATGCAGCCACCCACAGGATCCCACGGACGTGAACCCGAGCCGATGAAAGGGGAGAGGGGATAGGGAAGCTCTACCCACCTCACTGCCACCTACAAAAAAAAAACCCCACCACGAGCCACCTAATGTGACCCGCTGATAAACCTAACAGGGGAGGACTCCCACCAGACTAAACCCAGTACTAGGCCCACATGTGAGCTTCTGACCAAAATAGCACAAAAGAAAAATGCTAACTGCTCTCAACCCCAACTGGCCCAAACCAAATTTCCCCACACAAAACTGGCTATCAAAGTGACCTACTGAAACTACTGCAAACAAAGTTAATTACAAATTAGGTCAAACAAGGCCAAACTACAAACGCAAAACCACAAAATAAACAAACTAACCAAAATTTAACCCAAATATTAAGTTAAATTAACTTTAAATTAGACGAGCCCCCACGTGTAACAAGCCTGGCTCGACGGCAAGTCACAACCCAAACAAAACTAACTGTGGGGAAATAACTCAAGAGGTTCAGGCCAATTAAAATGGTTTATTTGACAAACAATAAAATGCAACATAAATACAAGGTAGGCAAATGTGAGTAAGAATCAGTGGTGTATGCAGTGCATGAATGCGAGTGAATATGTGAGTGCAAATGTGTTGGCATGTGAAAACCAAAAGTAAGTGGAACAAAAGATGAACTGAAGACAAACCAAATGTGTTACCTGGTGGGGAGAGATCAGAGAGAGTGAATGAGCACAGCACAAACAATTTAACAGCACAGCACAGGTGCCACCACTCAAGCAGCCCCACCCCTGCCTGCCGTGGGGAGCCTCCCACAACAGGCAAGGGAGGGCCGTGACACCCTGCAAAGCACAAAACAAACAAACACACAGCACAAAACAAACGCCCTGAAAAGCACAAAACAAACAAACACCCTGCACAGCACAAAACAAACAATCAAACACACAGCACAAAACAAACAAACGCCCTGCACAGCACAAAACAAACAATCAAACACACAGCACAAAACAAACAAACGCCCTGCACAGCACAAAACAAACAATCAAACACACACCACAAAACAAACAATCAAACACACACCACAAAACAAACGCCCTGAAAAGCACAAAACAAACAAACACCCTGCACAGCACAAAACAAACAATCAAACACACAGCACAAAACAAACGCCCTGAAAAGCACAAAACAAACAAACACCCTGCACAGCACAAAACAAACAATCAAACACACAGCACAAAACAAACAATCAAACACACAGCACAAAACAAACAATCAAACACACACCACAAAACAAACAAATGCCCTGCACAGCACAAAACAAACAAACACACACCACAAAAAAAAACAATCAAACACACACCACAAAACAAACAAACGCCCTGCACAGCACAAAACAAACAATCAAACACACAGCACAAAACAAACTATCAAACACACACCACAAAACAAACAATCAAACACACAGCACAAAACAAACGCCCTGCACAGCACAAAACAAACAATCAAACACACAGCACAAAACAAACAATCAAACACACACCACAAAACAAACAAACGCCCTGCGCAGCACAAAACAAACAATCAAACACACAGCACAAAACAAACAATCAAACACACACCACAAAACAAACGCCCTGCACAGCACAAAACAAACAATCAAAACACACCACAAAAAAAACAATCAAACACACACCACAAAACAAACAAACGCCCTGCACAGCACAAAACAAACAATCAAACACACAGCACAAAACAAACTATCAAACACACACCACAAAACAAACAATCAAACACACAGCACAAAACAAACAATCAAACACACACCACAAAACAAACGCCCTGCACAGCACAAAACAAACAATCAAACACACACCACAAAACAAACAAACGCCCTGCACAGCACAAAACAAACAATCAAACACACAGCACAAAACAAACTATCAAACACACACCACAAAACAAACAATCAAACACACAGCACAAAACAAATGCCCTGCACAGCACAAAACAAACAATCAAACACACAGCACAAAACAAACAATCAAACACACACCACAAAACAAACAAACGCCCTGCACAGCACAAAACAAACAATCAAACACACACCACAAAACAAACAATCAAACACACACCACAAAACAAACGCCCTGCACAGCACAAAACAAACAATCAAAACACACCACAAAAAAAAACAATCAAACACACACCACAAAACAAACAAACGCCCTGCACAGCACAAAACAAACAATCAAACACACAGCACAAAACAAACTATCAAACACACACCACAAAACAAACAATCAAACACACAGCACAAAACAAAGAAACGCCCTGCACAGCACAAAACAAACAATCAAACACACAGCACAAAACAAACAATCAAACACACACCACAAAACAAACAATCAAACACACACCACAAAACAAACAAACGCCCTGCACAGCACAAAACAAACAATCAAACACACACCACAAAACAAACAATCAAACACACACCACAAAACAAACGCCCTGAAAAGCACAAAACAAACAAACACCCTGCACAGCACAAAACAAACAATCAAACACACAGCACAAAACAAACGCCCTGAAAAGCACAAAACAAACAAACACCCTGCACAGCACAAAACAAACAATCAAACACACAGCACAAAACAAACAATCAAACACACAGCACAAAACAAACAATCAAACACACACCACAAAACAAACAAATGCCCTGCACAGCACAAAACAAACAATCAAACACACACCACAAAAAAACAATCAAACACACACCACAAAACAAACAAACGCCCTGCACAGCACAAAACAAACAATCAAACACACAGCACAAAACAAACTATCAAACACACACCACAAAACAAACAATCAAACACACAGCACAAAACAAATGCCCTGCACAGCACAAAACAAACAATCAAACACACAGCACAAAACAAACAATCAAACACACACCACAAAACAAACAAACGCCCTGCACAGCACAAAACAAACAATCAAACACACAGCACAAAACAAACAATCAAACACACACCACAAAACAAACGCCCTGCACAGCACAAAACAAACAATCAAAACACACCACAAAAAAAACAATCAAACACACACCACAAAACAAACAAACGCCCTGCACAGCACAAAACAAACAATCAAACACACAGCACAAAACAAACTATCAAACACACACCACAAAACAAACTATCAAACACACAGCACAAAACAAACAATCAAACACACACCACAAAACAAACGCCCTGCACAGCACAAAACAAACAATCAAACACACACCACAAAACAAACAAACGCCCTGCACAGCACAAAACAAACAATCAAACACACAGCACAAAACAAACTATCAAACACACACCACAAAACAAACAATCAAACACACAGCACAAAACAAACAATCAAACACACACCACAAAACAAACAAACGCCCTGCACAGCACAAAACAAACAATCAAACACACAGCACAAAACAAACAATCACACACCACAAAACAAACGCCCTGCACAGCACAAAACAAACAATCAAAACACACCACAAAAAAAACAATCAAACACACACCACAAAACAAACAAACGCCCTGCACAGCACAAAACAAACAATCAAACACACAGCACAAACAAACTATCAAACACACACCACAAAACAAACAATCAAACACACAGCACAAAACAAAGAAACGCCCTGCACAGCACAAAACAAACAATCAAACACACAGCACAAAACAAACAATCAAACACACACCACAAAACAAACGCCCTGCACAGCACAAAACAAACAATCAAACACACAGCATAAAACAAACAATCAAACACACAGCACAAAACAAACGCCCTGCACAGCACAAAACAAACAATCAAACACACAGCACAAAACAAACAATCAAACACACAGCACAAAACAAACAATCAAACAAACACACAGCATAAAACAAACAATCAAACACACAGCACAAAACAAACAATCAAACACACAGCATAAAACAAACAATCAAACACACAGCACAAAACAAAACAATCAAACACACAGCACAAAACAAACACACAGCATAAAACAATCAAACACACAGCACAAAACAAACAAACGCCCTGCACAGCACAAAACAAGCAATCAAACACACAGCACAAAACAAACAAACACACAGCACAAAACAAACAAACGCCCTGCACAGCACAAAACAAGCAATCAAACACACAGCACAAAACAAACAATCAAACACACAGCACAAAACAAACAAACGCCCTGCACAGCACAAAACAAACAAACAATCAAACACACAGCACAAAACAAACAAACGCCCTGCACAGCACAAAACAAACAAACAATCAAACACACAGCACAAAACAAACAAATGCCCTGCACAAAACAAACGCCCTGCACAGCACAAAACAAACAATCAAACACACAGCACAAAACAAACAAATGCCCTGCACAAAACAAACGCCCTGCACAGCACAAAACAAACAAACACCCTGCACAGCACAAAACAAACAAACAAACACACTACAGAGCTCAAAACAAACAAATCAATGCACTACAGAGCTCAAAACAAACCTGCACAGCACAAAACACACAAACACCCTGCACAGCACAAAACAAACAAACAAACAAACAAACACACTATAGAGCTCAAAACAAACAAACACCCTGCACAGCACAAAACAAACAAGCAAACACACAGCACAAAACAAACAAACAAACAAACACACTACAGAGCTCAAAACAAACAAACGCCCTGCACAGCACAAAACAAACAAACAATCAAACACACAGCACAAAACAAACAAACAATCAAACACACAGCACAAAACAAACAAATGCCCTGCACAAAACAAACACCCTGCACAGCACAAAACAAACAAATAAACACAGAGCACAAAACAAACAAACAAACAAACACACTACAGAGCTCAAAACAAACAAATCAATGCACTACAGAGCTCAAAGCAAACCTGCACAGCACAAAACACACAAACACCCTGCACAGCACAAAACAAACAAGCAAACACACAGCACAAAACAAACAAACAAACACACTACAGAGCTCAAAACATACAAACACCCTGCACAGCACAAAACAAACAATCAAACACACAGCACAAAACAAGCAAACAAACAAACACACTACACAACCCATCACTTGAGAGTGATGGGATATAAGGAACCTTGGCCATTTGTTTTTAAACTAATAAAGTAGCATGAAATGCACAACATTACATCTGATAGATTCATTTATTCATATCTGCATTTCAACCAGGACAAATTACACAGTAAATATAAATTTATAAACATAACAGGAAGTGATGTAACAATGACTGCAGTGTGTCTGTTTAAAATTAAAGTTCATTTGCTGCAGTAACCATCCAGTCTAAAACCTTTGTCAAATGTGGATCTGGTGCAGTGACCCTGAACAAACCGGAGCAACTGGAATAACAACAACGACAACAACGACATTGTCTACAGTCACATTTAATTTACTGTTGATGTTCATTTGTCACGAACCTCTTGATGAAATCATTTTTCTAGAGTCCTAGACTCTGGAACTCTCTTCCTCTGGAGTTACTCTCCATCTCATCCCTGCCTCTGTTCAAAACCAGGCTGAAAACGCATTTGTTTCAATTGGCCTTTGACACAAAGAGCTGTGACTCCCTGGAAATCGACAACTGTAATATATTTTGGATTAATATGTTTTATCTTATGATTGTTTTTAACTGTGTGCAGCACTTTGATCAACTTTGGTTGTTGTAAAGCGCTTTAGAAATAAAACTTGATTGATTGATTTTTTTAAATTTAGTCATTTCAACATTTACTTGGTAGACGTCATAAGAACATCAGTATTTGTTTATTTGTCTCTCTCTCTCTGTTAGCAGGATTACATCAAAACTACTGCACAGATTTTGCTTAGGTTTTTACTAAAGGTACCTATTAGGTCATGGAAGACTCTATTAAATTTTGGAGGTGATCCGGATCCATATCCAGATTCTGGATCAAGTTTCACTTTATATAGGCTTTGTGTCAGGAACCTGTCAGACAAACACAAAGCAGACAAAACCTGAACTTAAAGAAAAACATGAATACAATGAAAATACAAAAATCCCCACAAGACATAACCGCCCACATGACACTTTGAAGGATTACGTCAAACGACTTCATGGATTCTCACCATATTTGCACCACAGATAGATATTAAATTGGAGGTGATGTCGATCTGGATTTGCGGATGTCAGTAATCTCTAATTACTTGTCTTTAATGTTGTCATCACTACAGAGTAGTGATCATGAATGTTTTGAAATTGTATACAATAGGGGCAGGGCTTCTTCTACCTGTGCAGTCAAAGTGTCTTATTGACTGAATTTTCACTCCAAATACACGTTTAACAATTCATTAATTTAATGTTAAAATATAAGAGAAAACAGCTCTTTCAAATACTAAAATAGCTGCTTTTATTTTGAAGGGCAGCAGCAGGTGTGGGTATACAGAGAGGACAGGTGAGCTGGACCCTCAGGACATTTGTACAGATGAAGGTCTCCTCTGCAGCTTCAGGCTCTTGGTGGCTTTTGTGTCAGGATTTGGACTTTTGCTTTATGTCTTGCTTTACTTTGTTATTTGATTTTTTGTATGTTATTTCTCTTGCTGTGTTTTTTCCTGCTTGGGTTTTTCTGTCCCTATTTCTCTTGTCTTTCTCTTGTTGCTTGGTGGTTGGCGTTTCACACTCTCTGGCCACTCCCTTGTTCTGGTGCTTTCCACACACAGCTGTTTCTAATTTGCAGCTCATCACCTGGATGTCAATCAATCAATCAATTTTTTTATATAGCGCCAAATCACAACAAACAGTTGCCCCAAGGCGCTTTATATTGTAAGGCAAAGCCATACAATAATTACGTAAAAACCCCAACGGTCAAAACGACCCTCTGTGAGCAAGCACTTGGCTACAGTGGGAAGGAAAAACTCCCTTTTAACAGGAAGAAACCTCCAGCAGAACCAGGCTCAGGGAGGGGCAGTCTTCTGCTGGGACTGGTTGGGGCTGAGGGAGAGAACCAGGAAAAAGACATGCTGTGGAGGGGAGCAGAGATCGATCACTAATGATTAAATGCAGAGTGGTGCATACAGAGCAAAAAGAGAAAGAAACACTCAGTGCATCATGGGAACCCCCCAGCAGTCTACGTCTATAGCAGCATAACTAAGGGATGGTTCAGGGTCACCTGATCCAGCCCTAACTATAAGCTTTAGCAAAAAGGAAAGTTTTAAGCCTAATCTTAAAAGTAGAGAGGGTGTCTGTCTCCCTGATCTGAATTGGGAGCTGGTTCCACAGGAGAGGAGCCTGAAAGCTGAAGGCTCTGCCTCCCATTCTACTCTTACAAACCCTAGGAACTACAAGTAAGCCTGCAGTCTGAGAGCGAAGCGCTCTATTGGGGTGATATGGTACTACGAGGTCCCTAAGATAAGATGGGACCTGATTATTCAAAACCTTATAAGTAAGAAGAAGAATTTTAAATTCTATTCTAGAATTAACAGGAAGCCAATGAAGAGAGGCCAACATGGGTGAGATATGCTCTCTCCTTCTAGTCCCCGTCAGTACTCTAGCTGCAGCATTTAAGCTGATGTATTTAAGCTTCACTGTTTGCTGGAAGTTGTGAATGCCGTGCCTGGCCCTGCTCTAGGCTTTAATTCTTATTTTGCCTCTTTCTTTAGTTCGTCTCCAACTGCCTCAGTTTTTTTCTATTAGTTAGTTGTTTTCATCATGTGTTTATTCTATGTTCTAGTTTGCTTTGCCCCTTTGTTTCTTTGCTACTTTTATACTTTAGCCATTGTCCAGTTCCATTCTTGTTTTGTTTAGCCCGTTTGTGTTTTCATTGTTCTTCTCATTTGCTATATTATTTGTTGTGCTTTAGTGTCAGGTTTTGTTAATCGCAGTCTCTGTTTTATTTTTAGTTTGTTTAGCCACTTTGTTTATTTTGTCAGTTCCGGTTTAGTTTTGTCTTAGTGTTTATTTTCTTTCAGTTCTCATGTTCATGCCCGGTTTGTTGTTGTATTATAGTCTGCCCTCGATTCCCATTTTAGCTCTGTTCTGTTTTTCCTCATTGACATTTGTTTGTTTCCACTCCACACTCCTGCACCTGCCATCATGTTTTGATCCCTCACTCATATTTGATTGTGTTCACTGCACCAGTCTCGTATCTTTCACTCACACTCTTGGCACCAGCTCACGTGTCTTTGTCTATTACATGACTCCACCTTGTGCACTCTTCTTCTCACAATCTTGCCTGTGTATAATCTTTGTTCATTAGCCACGCCCCCTTCTAGGTCTTTCCTCAGGTGCACCTTGTTAATGCCACCTGTTCCTCATCTCACATCCTGATTAGTCCACCTGTATTTAAACGTCACAGTCCTTCACTTCCCTGCCAGATTGTTGTCTCTGTACACTTTCCAGCGCCCATCTTTCAGCTGCTTTGCATTTCTGCTCTGTTCTCCTTGACTATGCCTCTTGCCTCTCCCTGGATGTCCGTGTTTGCTCGTGCCACAGAACCCTGCTTGACCATTACTGCGTCTCAGCCTGACCCTGCTTGTACCTCTGCCTCGCTGACTGATCACATGTGTACCAAACCTGAGCCTGGAATAAAGGCCGTGATTTCCTTCACATCTAAGCCTAGTCTGGGAGCCTGTATCGCGGGTCCAGCCGCTCCTGGTGCCGGGCCGCCGCCCGCCCTGACAGTGAAGTGCATCTGTATTTGCAGTGTTCATGGTGATCATGTCTTCAGGATCAGGACTCAAAACATTCCACCTTGTTGTGAAAAAAAGAGGAACATTAAAAGTTTAGAATTTTTGAACATTGAAAAAAATCTGAGCATTGTGAATGTTTTTAACCATTTTTTGTGATTATGGGGCAAGAGAAGAAATATATTCTGAAAATATAAAGATACAAGGTAAAGATTCAAGAATATGAAACAGTGTTGTGCTCGTTTCATGACTTACAGAAATATTATAAACAATGCAAATATAAAGTAATACAAATAGGTTTTTTAAATATAAATACATTGAATAGACACAGTAACAACAACAACAACAACAACAACAATACAGTAAAACCTGTCAAAACACTTGCTTCCATTGTGGTACATGGTATATTAGAAATAAACAAAGATACCAAAAGACAAAATGTGGTGTTTGCGATGTCCAGTGGAGCATCTGGAGGGTTTTTGATGACTGTTTTCTCACCCTGATCTGCTTAATGTGTTTATTTGTATTTTCACCTTTTCTTTGCCTTTAACCAAAATTGATATCACAACCTACATGTTACTTTGATCCATCGATTTCTATTTAGTCACTAGATGGAGGGCCGCGCCGCGGCAATCTGCTCATTCGCTGGCTGTTGCCAGAGCGTTGCCATCTTGGTTAGCGTCTGAACCAGACATTCAAGAGAGTTTCACCGTGAACCTGCTTTTTCCGTGCTGTTACATTTATTTAAACTCGGTCCCACATTTGTTCAGACACTATTTGTCCAAAGAAACACAGACTGTTTAGAGAATAGACTTGAATGAATTTGTTGGTCTCAGTCCAGGTAGAAAATCAAACCACCAGCTGGTCAGTCTGCCACCACACCAGATACTAGTCTGATCCTGAATGAATGTCATTATGAAGTTAAAGATGGCAAATAATCAGGGTGAAAGTAAGAGCTGCACACGCTCGCATCATATTAAAGATATTAATATTAAAGACGGCTCTGAACCCGCCTGCAGCGCCGCTTCTCCATGAAATATCAACTAAAAAAGAAAAATGAATCTCACTGGTGTACATTCTTACATTAGTAGAATATACAAAGTGACTGTCATGTGACCCAGCAGACTGAGAGGAAAAACATTTCTATTCTATGAATTTGCTCTGACAGAATATCTCAGGATGGAAAACCTGATGTGAAGAGAAAAAAAACAAAACAAAAACAGAAGCTAATTAAAAAGACATAAATTGAGATTTATGAAAGTGACACTTCTGATTGAATCACTAGATGAATTGTGAGATATTTATCACCACAAAACATCCAGGCAGTGAAACTGAAGTCACTACTTTACAAAATACAGATAGATACTACAAAATAAATCATTTTCTAACCTTTATTCAGCAATTTCAGTTATTTCCTCACATCATTAATATTACATATAATACACTCTTATAAAAGCTCACAACACAATCACCTGAACGCTGCACAAAACAGCATTTTCAGATCACTTTAACCCAAGTTTAACTCAGCGCATCATCGATTTCTACTCAGTCTAATGGCTGATGACGCAGAATAACGTTAAGCAAGAGGGCAGCTGCTGCCAACAGCTCACAGGCTGCATCCGCCATCGAGTGGATTCAGGAGAAATCAATGGTTTGATCAGATTACAAACCACAAGAGCCGTAATCACTTTCATATTTTTGGCTTCCCTCATCCTAACGGACCTGATTTTAAAGCTCGAACCCCAAACAGACCCAGGAATGCTGAGCTCAGACATTACAGTAAAAAAAGACATTGGTTCACATCCCACTTTAGTTATGCAGAAAAGTTATTATATAGCTCATCAGTTAAACTTAGTCCAGAACTAGAATAAAACTTAGGCCTGATTTAAACTTTTTAGTTGTTAAAATGATTATTAGTATTATTAAGAATAATAATAATAACAATAATAATTATAATAAGTAGTAGCATGAAAAATGGCTTCAAAAGTGGACCTTTAATCAAGAGGTGGAGCCCCCCCCCCCCCAACAACATCCACTTTCCATCTGGATGCGCCCCTGCTTTACAGTCTTTGAGCAGGAACAATCAAGAATTTGTGTGTTTATGTGAAAAGCGCGACCTGATTGAGAGGTAAGAAGGTTTCATCACAATATATTATGCAATGTCATTCTCAGGAAGAGACTTTAAGCATATATTTTGGTGGGGAAAAGACTTAGTGTATGTTGTTGTGCATCATGGGTCTGCAGCTGTGTTTTTAGTTTAACCACAGTGAGGACACTCACAGAGACACTCAGAGCAGACTTTGAAAGAAAATAAAAACTTAAGGTTGTCTAAAACTATGGACTTTGCTATTTGTGAGCACAAACAGTGGTGTGAGACATCTGTACACACAAACACACAGAGCAACAGACACAGAGGGACAGACACAGGGGAACAGACACAGAGGGACACACACAGGGGAACAGACACAGACGGACAGACACAGAGGGACACACACAGGGGAACAGACACATAGAGACAGACACAGAGGGACACACACAGGGGAACAGACACAGACGGACAGACACAGGGGAACAGACACATAGAGACAGACACAGAGGGACAGACACAGGGGAACAGACACATAGAGACAGACACAAAGGGACACACACAGGGGAACAGACACAGAGGGACACACACAGGGGAA
>NC_047103.1:174019592-174141638 GCF_902500255.1 Thalassophryne amazonica
GCAGAGCATCACAGCGGAGCTCTGAAAGCGGAGGTCGTCTTGAAGTCCTGAGCGATTTCTCTCACCAGGCGCTGGAAGGGCAGCTTGTGGATCAGCAGCTCGGTGCTCGAGGACCACAATGTAAATAAGCATCCGTATTGGAAGCGTTCTTATATTATCCTCGGCAGTATTTTTATGTATTCTTATATAATTTTATTGCCGAATAAAATAAAATTCTGGTAACAGTGGATCTCTCTCAGTGCCACGGTGCCGTGAGGCCTCTTCACACCAACGTTGAAGCTTCTGCAATTGTTCGCCAAATGCACGTAGCGTAACACAGCGGCCACCGCGTCATAATCCAGAATGGCCGCGGGACACAAAATGACGTGACCGATACGTCACATGAAAACCCTCTATAATGTGCAGATTATCGTTACTGTGTTCATGCCAAACTACTGTTATCTGAGCATAATTATGTGCCAGCTAAAATGTATACAGAAGCAAATCCTAGCTTCTATGTTAGCATGACACAGTGAGTGCATGTGTTGTAACATTAACATGCTAACATGGGCAAAGTTCTCACTGTATTGAGAAAAATGATTTCATTTTGGCCTGTTGAGGGCGCAAGATAATGTGCTGTGGCGATGACATGGTGGACCTGTTTAGTGATGCTAACATGGCTAATTTGTTTCGTTGTGGTTGTTTTGCTGCCCCACCCTGCTTACAGGAGTTATCAGGTTTGACACACAGTAGGCGGGGTTAGTTGGACATTGAGGATGTGACGTGAGGAGTGAGGAGGATTCGGTTTGGAGCTTACATTTTCCTCAAGTCCCCTGAAAGCATCATCTGCCTGCTTTGCATCAGCGGCCACTAGCTGGGGTCTGTCGGACGGCTCTGAGACACCGTACTCGACCATCACATTTTCTGTGGCATTAATGGTTCTCAGGACCTCAGTGGTGAGGTCACAGAGGGCAGCAGCTGTAGATTTCTGAAAGTCACGTAAAGGACATACATTAGCATCTGGAAATCACCACCCAATCAGATTTTTGGCTGGATTCTAAAAAAAAAAATCAGTTTTTGATTCTTCAAATACATCAAAAGCGATTCAAGCTGAAGGTTTTTGTAGTTTATTAAAAACTTTCTGAATTCACAGGTTCAGAAGATTGTCCAGCAAAGTGAGTTCAGGCAGACAACTCATGTTTGACAATATTTATTGCAACAGCAGCACAGAGTTCGAGTTATTCCAAAATGGATGAAATTCATTTTAGTCATCAAAATTCTACACACAATACCCCATAATGACAATGTGAAAAAAAATTTTTATTAAGATTTTTGCAAATTTGTCAAAAATAAAAAACTAAGAAATCAGACGTACATAAGTGTTCACAGCTTTTGGCATGAAGCTCAAAACTGAGCTCAGCTGCCTCCTGTTTCCACTGATCATCCTTGAGATGTTTCTACAGCTTAATTGGAGTCCACCTGAGGTAAATTCAGTTGATTGGACATGATTTATAAAGACACACACCTGTCTACATATAAGGTCCCACAGTTAACAGTCAGAGCACAAACCAAGCATGAAGTTGTAGCAAACATGCACGCGCACACAAAAGGACGGTCACAAAAGGACTGTCCTGTACAGAGTTCGCAGACTCAAACCTTGTTCAAAAGGAAATGCAATAACTTGCAATGACACTGGTTTTCTTGCTTTACTCAGGGCCTAGTCACACCTCTGTGGACCATGATGCTCAAAGTCACATGCTTCTGTGAAATGCGACACAAAGGATTTTCAAGTGCCACTCTGAAAGCTTTGACTTCAGCCCCCTTTCACACCGGGCCTGCTTCAATTTGCATATACTGCGTATCTAATAACACAGGAATATCTGCATCAGTTGCGCACTGAGGAGCTCAGCTCAGCTGCAGACAGACTGTGAAATGAGCAGGGGTGCGCTCTGATTTCTGTTATACTTTATATTTTTTTCTCTTCTACATTATGTTTCTTCTTGTGCAGAGCTGCAGGTGTGCGCTCTGATTTCTCTTCTAGTTTATATGTCTTTCTTTTCTAGTTTATATTTCTTCTTGTGCGCAGCTGCAGGTGTGCACTCTGATTTCTCTTCTACTTTATATTTCTTCTTGTGCAGAGCTGCAGGTGTGCGCTCTGATTTCTCTTCTAGTTTATATTTCTTTCTTTTCTAGTTCATATTTCTTCTTGTGCGCAGCTGCAGGTGTGCACTCTGATTTCTCTTCTACTTTATATTTCTTCTTGTGCAGAGCTGCAGGTGTGCGCTCTGATTTCTCTTGTAGTTTATATTTCTTTTTGTGCAGAGCTGCAGGTGTGCGCTCTGATTTATCTTGTAGTTTATATTTCTTTTTGTGCAGAGCTGCAGGAATGCACTCTGATTTCTCTTCTAGTTTATATTTCTTTTTGTGCAGAGCTGCAGGTGTGCGCTCTGATTTCTCTTCTAGTTTATATTTCTTTTTGTGCAGAGCTGCAGGTGTGCGCTCTGATTTCTCTTGTTTATATTTCTTCTTGTGCAGAGCTGCAGGTGTGCGCTCTGATTTCTCTTCTTGTTTATATTTCTTTTTGTGCAGAGCTGCATGTGTGCGCTCTGATTTCTCTTCTTGTTTATATTTCTTTTTGTGCAGAGCTGCATGTGTGCGCTCTGATTTCTCTTCTAGTTGATATTTCTTTTTGTGCAGAGCTGCATGTGTGCGCTCTGATTTCTCTTGTTTATATTTCTTCTTGTGCAGAGCTGCAGGTGTGCGCTCTGATTTCTCTTCTAGTTTATATTTCTTCTTGTGCAGAGCTGCAGGTGTGCGCTCTGATTTCTCTTCTAGTTTATATTTCTTTTTGTGCAGCGCTGCAGGTGTGCGCTCTGATTTCTCTTCTAGTTTATATTTCTTCTTGTGCAGAGCTGCAGGTGTGCGCTCTGATTTCTCTTCTAGTTTATATTTCTTTTTGTGCAGCGCTGCAGGTGTGCGCTCTGATTTCTCTTCTAGTTTATATTTCTTTTTGTGCAGAGCTGCAGGTGTGCGCTCTGATTTCTCTTGTAGTTTATATTTCTTTTTGTGCAGAGCTGCAGATGTGCGCTCTGATTTCTCTTCTAGTTTATATTTCTTTTTGTGCAGAGCTGCAGGTGTGCGCTCTGATTTCTCTTCTAGTTTATATTTCTTTTTGTGCAGAGCTGCAGATGTGCGCTCTGATTTCTCTTGTAGTTTATATTTCTTTTTGTGCAGAGCTGCAGATGTGCGCTCTGATTTCTCTTGTAGTTTATATTTCTTTTTGTGCAGAGCTGCAGGTGTGCGCTCTGATTTCTCTTGTATTTATATTTCTTTTTGTGCAGAGCTGCAGGTGTGCGCTCTGATTTCTCTTGTAGTTTATATTTCTTTTTGTGCAGAGCTGCAGATGTGCGCTCTGATTTCTCTTGTAGTTTATATTTCTTTTTGTGCAGAGCTGCAGATGTGCGCTCTGATTTCTCTTCTAGTTTATATTTCTTTTTGTGCAGAGCTGCAGATGTGCGCTCTGATTTCTCTTCTAGTTTATATTTCTTTTTGTGCAGAGCTGCAGATGTGCGCTCTGATTTCTCTTCTAGTTTATATTTCTTTTTGTGCAGAGCTGCAGATGTGCACTCTGATTTCTCTTCTAGTTTATGCGATGGCTGTGCCAGCATTGTCGCAGAAGCCAGGGCTGTTTTGGCAGTAGAGAATGCTGTGTCTTTCTGCTGACCAGTTCACCAAATGTTTCGTTGTTGCATTTGTGATGACAATGACAATAAATCTCTCATTCATTCATTCATTCATTCATTATATTTCTTCCTGTGACCGCGGAGCTGCAGCCGGCGTTCGCACACGCGCCAACCATCCGTGAGTGGACGTGGAGATGGAGTTATACTGGATGTGGACATGTCCTGTCTCTAGCAATCAGTCCGTGAGCAGGACATATGGACTTTATTCAACACAATCGTGAGAGAACTTGAGGTAAGCGCGATGAGCTGTAGCCAGGCGGCAATGAGCATTTTTTTTTTCTTTTAATTGTTGAAATGTGCTCTTTGAGCGGTGTAGTTTTACTGCATTGTGTACATGGTATAAAAAATTCAACAACAATCCTGTGTGATTTATAGCTCGGCAACAATGGAGCACAGCAGGAATCAAATTGGCGTCGGGTAGCATTATATTGTGTGGGTGTGGCATCCAGTCACGTACCATTAAGTTGCCTCAACTTGTGAGAAAACTAATTCCTTTCTGGTCCTGTGCTCCACATGGTGCCAAAACCTGGCAGCAGGTGGCGCCCATGCTGTGACTACCACCAACTCAACAACATCACAACACCAGACCGCTACCCCATACAGGACTTTTCCAATTGTGCAGGCACTCAAATCGGCGACCACCGGATTACATCTTACAGACATCACATTCGGTGAGGGCGATACCAAACTGCTCTGTGATGTCTCCACAGGGTAGCCACAGCCAGTCCTCCCCACCACATGAAAGCGGCGTGTCTTCAACACTGTGTACAGCCTTTCCAACCCCGGAGTGAAAACATCACAACGGCACGTGGCAGTGAGGTTCGTCTGGCACGGACTCAAAAAGGACTTCAGGGGCGATCTCTTGTGGCACCAGCCAGTGCTCCAAAGTTCACAGACACATCAAGGCTCCCCTGACACACTTCCCAGTACCTGAATGGCGGTTCGACCATGTTATTGTGGACCTTGTGGGACCCCTTCCCCCCTCCTCAGGATTTACACACCTCCTCACCATGGTGAACAGAACCACTCGGTGGCCGGAGGCGGTACCGCTGACATCCACATCAACAGCGAGATGGCCTGAGTGTTCATTGGTACATGGGTCGCTCGTTTTGGAACCCTGGCGGACCTTTGTTCAGACAGGGGCTCACAGTTCACGCCGGAACTATGGAACACGATCACCAACAGCCTAGGGGTCAAACTCCACTGGACCGCGGCATATCATCCCCAAGCCAATGGATTGTGTGAGTGCTTCTATCATTTCATGAAAGCCACTCTATGCGCTGAATTAACTGACAGTGGTTGGCTAGACAGTCTCCCATGGGTCATGCTGGACCTGCGAACTGCCCCCAAGGAGCACCTCCAGTCCCCATCGGCAGAGCTACTTTATGGTCAACCACTACGGGTCCCTGGGGGTTTTGTCCCCAACACCATAGCCCCCTGGTCAGCAACCCACCAAAAGGGCAACCTTCAGAACAAACTTCAACTTTTTGGACCGGTGCTGACTACACAACACATACATGCCCCCACGCCTGCAGTCAGTGGATTACATTTTTATTCATCATGACACATACAGAGGACCACTAGAGCCCCCTCCTCTGTCGTGGCCCTTTTGTGTTCTGTAAACAAGTGCCAAAACCTTCATGCTGGACATTGGCGGCAAAGCCAAACACATTTTGGTGAGCATCAGTGTTTTTGGTGAAAACATCCCCACAGCATGATGTTGCCACCACCATGCTTCACTGTAGGGATGGTGCCTGGTTTCCTCCAAACATGACACCAAAGAGTTCAATCTTTGTCTCATCAGACCAGAGAATTTTGTTTCTCCTGGTCTGAGAGTCCTTCAGGTGCCTTTTGTCAAACTCCAGGTGGGCTGCCATGTGCCTTTTACTAAGAAGTGGCTTCTGTCTGGACAGTCTACCATACAGGCCTGATTGGTGGATTGCTGCAGAGATGGTTGTCCTTCTGGAAGGTTCTCCTCTCTCCACAGAGGATTGCTGGAGCTGTGACAGAGTGACCATCGGGTTCATGGTCACGTCCCTGACTAAGGTCCTTCTCCACCAATCGCTCAGTTTAGACGGGCGGCCAGCTCTAGGAAGAGTCCTGGTGGATCTGAACTTCTTCCATTTACAGATGATGGAGGCCACTGTGCTCATTGGGACCTTCAAAGCAGCAGAAATGTTTCTGTACACTTCCCTAGATTTGTGCCTCCAGACAATCCTGTCTTAGAGGTCTAGAGACAATTCCTTTGACTTCATGCTTGGTTTGTGCTCTGACTGTCAACTGTGGGACCTTATATGTAGACAGGTGTGTGTCTTTTCAAATCATGTCCAATCAACTGAATTTACCCCAGGTGGACTCCAGTTAAGCTGTAGAAACATCTCAAGGAGGATGAGTGGAAACAGGAGACACCTGAGCTCAATTTAGAGTCAATTTAGAGATTTATGTCAAAGATTTATGTCAAAGACTGTCAATACGAGTACTTATGTTTTGTTGTTGTTGTTTTTTTTAACAAATTTGCCAAAGTCTCAAAGAAAACATTATTCATGTTGTCATTATGGGTGCTATGTGTTGAATTATGAGGGAAAAAAAATGAATTGATTCCATTTTGGAAGGCTGTACCATAACAAATTGTGGAAATGTGAAGTGCTGTGAAGACTTTCTGGATCCACTGCAGCATGAGTTCATTGAACATCTAAACATATCAAATGAAATCGAACGGATTTTGATCTTGTGAGCACCCGAATTCCTTTTTCAGCTTTAAATGAATTCCTTTGAAACTGCATGATGCAGAATATTAACAGAATATTAAATATTATGTCTTAAGTGCAGAAGAGGAGGACCACTGACGTTATCATGGAACATGAGTCACCATGTGTAGTCCATGTGGTGAGTTTCTCTGGACATGATCCAGCATGTGGGTGCCTCAGTGTTGAGGACGCCAGCAGCTGAGAATGTCCAGGGCACGCCCACATTTCACCTGGCTGCAGCAGACAGATGGTTACTTTGGGGGTGGGGGGACCAGTTGTCTCCTTGGGTGGTTGCCATCCAGGAACCAAGCTGGTTCTGTCGTGTGGTCTTTGTGTCACCAGCCCTCACTCCCTGACTTTATGTCTAAGTGTGAACATAGGTGATTCCCGATTGGCTGATCAGTTGCTTTGTGTCCTGTTTGATCTCTTATTTTGGCTTGTGAGAGTGTGATAACTGAAGAGATGTCTGAGAGATATTAGTGGTGATGTCGGGCAGATCTCAAACGGCACATGTTAATGAAGCAGACGGTTAGTGAGGAAACATCATGCAACATCTGTACAGTCATAACTAAACGCTGTCCATGGTGCTGAGCTCAGATCAGCACCATGGACAGCGTGATAACATCAGCTGATGTTTCTGCACACATTTGAACTTGCCTGTGAAACTGAAAGTCTTGATTGCAGAAAGTCCTAAATTTGGACTAAATGATGAATACGTTTTCTTTTGGAGAACTGGGAAAAAAAATTGAAGAAGAAATTCTATTCATTGGATTCATGCCACATCAGAACCTGGAGGTTTGAAACATTTTAGAACCATCATCATCTGAATCTGACTAGGGATGGGTATTGATAAGATTTTATCGGTATTGATTCCTCTTATCAATCTGATTCCTTATTGATTTCCTTATTGATACCTCTTGTGAATTTTCTGTGTACTAAAAGTAGGCTTTACAGGTTTTCTATGTCAATATTTTATTGAATCTTAAAGTAAATAAATATGAAATTGGTCACTGGATCCTTGATCTCTGGACCTAAATAAAAATTAGGGCTGTTAATTAAAATTAACTAATTAATCGCAAATTTGGAAAAAAATTAATAGCGATTAATCACGATTAATCTAATTTTAAATCAAGTTATAATAAATACACAAAGTCATTAGTTTCACAAAGGGGGCTTAGTTTATTTGTTTGTTTTTGTCATACTTAAAAGCTGTGACATGAACTTGAAACTGGCTTCTTTTGCAAATTTACAACATCTTCTAACCTCAGATCATCTCTTTCCTCTGGCAAACACGTAACTTTAAATAAGTGAAATTACATACTACAGCTTACCTGAAAAGCTTAACAAAAGTGCATTGGTGATACATTCATCTTTTGATTTAGAACATGTGCATTAGTGCAATTTATAACCTTGCAAAACATTTTAGTTTAAGTTTGGAAACCAAGTCTACTCCTCCTTTACATTCAGCCAACTACTCAGACACACCAGTCTCTCAACATTTGTAGAAGAGAGAGCAGCTCTCTTTTTCTGAAGAATGTGGCCAGAGAGGGAGAATAACCTCTGACAGGGCACAGTGGTGGCAGGTGATGTGAGATATTTGCGGGCAAGATGTGCTAGTCAAGGGTATGAGTCCTTTCTTTTTGACCACCACTCCAGCGGGCACTGATCCGGGTCCCTTTTGGATTCTGATTTGTAGTGGTCCAATGAAGTTTGGACCCATATTGGCCTCTCTTCATTGGCTTCCTGTTAATTCTAGAATAGAATTTAAAATTCTTCTTCTTACTTATAAGGTTTTGAATAATCAGGTCCCATCTTATCTTAGGGACCTCATAGTACCATATCACCCCATTAGAGCGCTTCGCTCTCAGACTGCAGGCTTACTTGTAGTTCCTAGGGTTTGTAAGAGTAGAATGGGAGGCAGAGCCTTCAGCTTTCAGGCTCCTCTCCTGTGGAACCAGCTCCCAATTCAGATCAGGGAGACAGACACCCTCTCTACTTTTAAGATTAGGCTTAAACTTTCCTTTTTGCTAAAGCTTATAGTTAGGGCTGGATCAGGTGACCCTGAACCATCCCTTAGTTATGCTGCTATAGACGTAGACTGCTGGGGGGTTCCCATGATGCACTGTTTCTTTCTCTTTTTGCTCTGTATGCACCACTCTGCATTTAATCATTAGTGATCGATCTCTGCTCCCTTCCACAGCATGTCTTTTTCCTGGTTCTCTCCCTCAGCCCCAACCAGTCCCAGCAGAAGACTGCCCCTCCCTGAGCCTGGTTCTGCTGGAGGTTTCTTCCTGTTAAAAGGGAGTTTTTCCTTCCCACTGTAGCCAAGTGCTTGCTCACAGGGGGTCGTTTTGACCGTTGGGGTTTTTCTGGAATTATTGTATGGCTTTTGCTTTACAATATAAAGCGCCTTGGGGCAACTGTTTGTTGTGATTTGGCGCTATATAAAAAAAATTGATTGATTGATTGATTGAAGTTTGAATGGACTCAGCTCAGAATCAGATGATGCAACCAAAAAGATGGACATTCTCCTCTTCTTTAGTGGTGATTCCTCTGTAGTTTCACACCCTGTTGTTTCCGCACCCTGGACCTGGACATTACCATCATCTCTGAGGAGGGTGCTTAAGGAATTCCACACTTCACCTCTGTCAGGTTTAGGCAGGCATTTTAAATCCTTAAACCTGGGATCAAGTGCAGTAGCAATCTTGAGCCAAGTGAGATTGGAGTTCTCCTTTCTTTGAGCCAGGTCTTCAGAAAAAGCTTTTTTGAATTTTATGATGTTGACAGTATCATCATCTGATGGCTCCATGACTCTGAACAAGTGGCAGAAGGCTGGCAAAACCACAGAACAGGAGATGTAGTGCTGCCCACCCAAAGTTTCAGTGACATACCTGTGAAAACAGACATAAAATAACAGTATTAATTCAATAGACAAACTTCAATTGAGGACACACACACACACACACACACACACACACACACACACACACACACACACACACACACACACTTTTGTCTATTTTTTACATAATTTAATTGTTCAATATAATTAACTTACAAATAATTAATTTAATTACAAATCAAATACAAATACAATACACTGAAACTGTAATAAAACACACCTGCATGGTTCAAGTAGCTCCTCCAACTTCTTCAGCTTTGCCAGTTCAGACTCATTTGGCATGGACACGTTGCCCTTCTGCTGGGACAGGGTTAGGGTTAGGGTTGTCTCTATTGGTGCTTTGTTTTGTTGGATCCTTTTGATCATGTGTAAAGTGGAGTTCCATCTAGTGGGTACGTCTTGAATCAGGGGTTCTTCTTTTTGTATGTTCATTCAACTCTCGTGCATTAGATGGGTTGTGCTTGAAATGACTGACAATTTTTCTGCATTTGGCTAAAACAGCATCAAATCCGCTGTCACGTAGTGACACTGTTATTGCACATTGTAGAGCGTGTGCAGTGCAAGGCAGATGTTCATATGGAAGTAGTCTTACAGCTGCTGTCATGTTCCGAGCAGTGTCTGTCCCAAGTGTCGTTAATTTTGTCTCTGTGTTCCATTCTTGAGCAACAGCCTGAAAGTGTTGTGCACATACTTCTGCACAGTGGCGCTTGTTTGACTTACTCACTGTTAATGCAAAGGATTGTAGACACCAGTTGTCATCAATAAAGTGAGCTGTGACACCCAAATAGTTATCATTGTTAACAGAAGTCCAATGATCTCCCGTGAGAGCAATGAAGGGGGCTTTCTCTAACATGCTTTGCCGTTTTGCTTTCTCGTTTTCGTACAGAGTCTCTATTCTGGACATTACGGGTTGCCTAGCGGGTAAATGGTAAGAGGAGTCCCCAGATGCCTCTCAAATCAAATCCCTCAGATCTGCATCTTCAACAACATTTTTGGGGCGACAATTTTTAGCGACCCAACAATGAATAGCTTCTGTTGTTTTTGGCTTGCCTGGAAAGGGTCCCGCCTCCCTCTGGAAAGCCGCCTCCCTCTGCGGTCAGCGACACCAGGATGCCTCGGCTTGAGGTGATATGCGAGTGATGTAGTGCTTCGGTGGTAATTGAATTCACCTTTGCAAAGCACACATATCCCTTTTGTCTTGTCCAAAGCACCATCTGGTTGTATCTTAAAGCGAAATTTTCCATTTAACAGCGTGTCTTTTTTATTTTCCATCGCTAACTTGACGTAGCACTAGCAGCGCATAAACACAGGAAATAGCTACTTCTTCTTCTTTCTGGTGGCACACTGGACGTGGGCGTAATGCTGCCCCCACTGACTTACCGTGTGGTACTGCAAAGTGAAGGGGCATTTTTTTTATTAATCTTTGCGATCAATTTATTTTATCACATTACAGGGCAAAAAATAACGCAAATAGTTAACGTGTTATTTATAACAACCCTAATAAAAATAAATAAAATCTGTAGTTTTTGTCAGAAGCATTTCCTTTCAGACACTTTGGCATGAATGTCTCTCCGTACCTCTGAGCTGAACTCAGCCGGCTGCTGCACGTCAGCGCAGGACGTCTCATTTTGGGAGTAAAAAACATTTTGATTGATTGCAGTTTGTTTGTTTTCCAAGATTTGGAAAGAGGTGTCATTTGAATTAAACAGCGTTTACTTTACAGCGTTTCACTTTTAAGTTATTAATTCTGACTGGACTCTATTGTTCTAACTTGACTTGTCAGAGAGCCGCGCAGCGTTTGGAGCTGTGTGAACAGAACGGAGGACGAGTCTTGTTTCTTTCTCCCAACAAGACAGGAGTCCCAGTTAGTGACTTTAATCTGCACAAAAGTGACTCACGATTGACATGTTCAGGGATGAAAGACCTGTAACCCAAAATTACCCCCAACACCACCCACACGAAAATATTTCGAATTCTAGAAGCTCTGAAATGCAATAACCCACGATAAGTGAAATCCACGACATAGTCAGCGCTATTTTTTGCAATTATTATAGATGTTTTAAGGCTGTAAAACCCCTCACTACACACTTTATACACTTTTCTCAAACAGGCATTAACATTTTCTGACTTTTCTCTCTTGTGTAAACACTCTCTTTTTTTCTTCTGGGCAAGAAGATTATAAACAGACACACACAGAACTCTCCCTTCGCTCACTGCCTCCGGAGGTACGGATGCGGGACCTGCAAAGAATCCAAGTCCTCTCTCGGTGGCCACGGAGCTCTGCAGCTGCAGTCAACATCCGCATCAAAACAGCGAGCGTAGTCTCTGGACTTGTTGCCAGATTTGACTCTGATGGACTACCCAGCAGTGGGGAATAAGTTTCATTACACTAGAAGTCTTTCAGAAAGCGCTGTAACTAGGTTTAAGGATATGATTCCTTCTTTATGTTTTCTAATGCCATATACCAACACAGTGCAGAGTAGCTACCTAAACTCTGTAAGTGAGATAGAGTATCTCGTCAATAGTTTTACATCCTCATTGAAGACAACTTTGGATGCTGTAGCTCCTCTAAAAAAGAGAGCTTTAAATCAGAAGTGCCTGACTCTGTGGTATAACTCACAAACTCGTAGCTTAAAGCAGATAACCCGTAGGTTGGAGAGGAAATGGCGTCTCACTAATTTAGAAGATCTTCACTTAGCCTGGAAAAAGAGTCTGTTGCTCTATAAAAAAGCCCTCCGTAAAGCTAGGACATCTTTCTACTCATCACTAATTGAAGAAAATAAGAACAACCCCAGGTTTCTTTTCAGCACTGTAGCCAGGCTGACAAAGAGTCAGAGCTCTATTGAGCTGAGTATTCCATTAACTTTAACTAGTAATGACTTCATGACTTTCTTTGCTAACAAAATTTTAACTATTAGAGAAAAAATTACTCATAACCATCCCAAAGACGTATCGTTATCTTTGGCTGCTTTCAGTGATGCCGGTATTTGGTTAGACTCTTTCTCTCCGATTGTTCTGAGTTATTTTCATTAGTTACTTCATCCAAACCATCAACATGTTTATTAGACCCCATTCCTACCAGGCTGCTCAAGGAAGCCCTACCATTATTTAATGCTTCGATCTTAAATATGATCAATCTATCTTTGTTATTTGGCTATGTACCACAGGCTTTTAAGGTGGCAGTAATTAAACCATTACTTAAAAAGCCATCACTTGACCCAGCTATCTTAGCTAATTATAGGCCAATCTCCAACCTTCCTTTTCTCTCAAAAATTCTTGAAAGGGTAGTTGTAAAACAGCTAACTGATCATCTGCAGAGGAATGGTCTATTTGAAGAGTTTCAGTCAGGTTTTAGAATTCATCATAGTACAGAAACAGCATTAGTGAAGGTTACAAATGATCTTCTTATGGCCTCAGACGTGGACTCATCTCTGTGCTTGTTCTGTTAGACCTCAGTGCTGCTTTTGATACTGTTGACCATAAAATTTTATTACAGAGATTAGAGCATGCCGTAGGTATTAAAGGCACTGCGCTGCGGTGGTTTGAATCATATTTGTCTAATAGATTACAATTTGTTCATGTAAATGGGGAATCTTCTTCACAGACTAAAGTTAATTATGGAGTTCCACAAGGTTCTGTGCTAGGACCAATTTTATTCACTTTATACATGCTTCCCTTAGGCAGTATTATTAGACGGTATTGCTTAAATTTTCATTGTTACGCAGATGATACCCAGCTTTATCTATCCATGAAGCCAGAGGACACACACCAATTAGCTAAACTGCAGGATTGTCTTACAGACATAAAGACATGGATGACCTCTAATTTCCTGCTTTTAAACTCAGATAAAACTGAAGTTATTGTACTTGGCCCCACAAATCTTAGAAACATGGTGTCTAACCAGATCCTTACTCTGGATGGCATTACCCTGAGCTCTAGTAATACTGTGAGAAATCTTGGAGTCATTTTTGATCAGGATATGTCATTCAAAGCGCATATTAAACAAATATGTAGGACTGCTTTTTTGCATTTACGCAATATCTCTAAAATCATAAAGGTCTTGTCTCAGAGTGATGCTGAAAAACTAATTCATGTATTTATTTCCTCTAGGCTGGACTATTGTAATTCATTATTATCAGGTTGTCCTAAAAGTTCCCTAAAAAGCCTTCAGTTAATTCAAAATGCTGCAGCTAGAGTACTGACGGGGACTAGAAGGAGAGAGCATATCTCACCCATATTGGCCTCTCTTCATTGGCTTCCTGTTAATTCTAGAATAGAATTTAAAATTCTTCTTCTTACTTATAAGGTTTTGAATAATCAGGTCCCATCTTATCTTAGGGACCTCGTAGTACCATATCACCCCAATAAAGCGCTTCGCTCTCAGACTGCAGGCTTACTTGTAGTTCCTAGGGTTTGTAAGAGTAGAATGGGAGGCAGAGCCTTCAGCTTTCAGGCTCCTCTCCTGTGGAACCAGCTCCCAATTCAGATCAGGGAGACAGACACCCTCTCTACTTTTAAGATTAGGCTTAAAACTTTCCTTTTTGCTAAAGCTTATAGTTAGGGCTGGATCAGGTGACCCTGAACCATCCCTTAGTTATGCTGCTATAGACGTAGACTGCTGGGGGGTTCCCATGATGCACTGAGTGTTTCTTTCTCTTTTTGCTCTGTATGCACCACTCTGCATTTAATCATTAGTGATCGATCTCTGCTCCCCTCCACAGCATGTCTTTTTCCTGGTTCTCTCCCTCAGCCCCAACCAGTCCCAGCAGAAGACTGCCCCTCCCTGAGCCTGGTTCTGCTGGAGGTTTCTTCCTGTTAAAAGGGAGTTTTTCCTTCCCACTGTAGCCAAGTGCTTGCTCACAGGGGGTCGTTTTGACCGTTGGGGTTTTACATAATTATTGTATGGCCTTGCCTTACAATATAAAGCGCCTTGGGGCAACTGTTTGTTGTGATTTGGCGCTATATAAAAAAAATTGATTGATTGATTGATTGATTTGACGCAGCCCCACACAGCAGACAGGAGGGCGGTGTGAGTGGCCCGCTGCTGCATTTACTGAGCACGCAGGAAGCGCATCGGAGGCAGTGAGAGCAATCGCGGTGGTGCCGACTGGTGCCGCGACCAGCCCGCCTGATAAGGATGCAGAACACAATGCGCTGTTAAAAAAAAAAAAAAGCATGCAAAATTGCACTAAAAAAATTTGCAAAACTGCGAGGCCACGAAAGGTGAACCGTGATATAGCGAGGGACCACTGTAATCAGCTGAACCGACTGGGTGCAGTAAGTGATGTGACCGTGCTCATGGCCATCAATGGTATGCATTGCCAGTGGACGTGAGATGTGATACAGCTTAAGGCATAGGGACCTAGTGAGAGAGGATTGCAGTAAATTAGCGTCTGAACCAGAGTCCATAAATACCGGTACAGAACAGGACAAATGATCGGAGATAAAGCTGGCCATGATCACGTTTTGGGGAGTAACTGAAGAAATGGAATTTTGACTCACCCCTCGTACCAGTTGTGACTGCACGGGGGCACCCCTGGAAGCACAGACCCTGGTCTCTTTGGCGCTGCCGCATCTTAGTGGTCAGCCGAGTATGACCCAGCTGCATGGTTTCCTCTGCAGATGGACGAGAAGAGCCAGAGCTGGAGCTGGAGCTGGTGGAGGAGGTCCCGGCGTGATGAGCAGGGGGTGTCTCCGAGCACTGGGCTGCGAGGCACATGTGACGTCAAGGCCAGTCCATGAGCCGGCAGTCAGTGCGGATAAATAGCGCTATGAGTTCATCCAGCTGCTCCGGGAGATTGATCGTGAAAAACTGATCCTGGATCTGCATCGAAAGGCCTTGGAAGAACACATCATAGAGCGCCGCCGGGTTCCACTCGCTCTTAGCCACCAGGATGCGAAAGTTGATGGGTAAAGCCGCATCAGGGAATGGGCTGACTCTCAGCCTGGTGATGTATGCTAGAAAACTTGGAGGAGTGTTGTCTTGAACACCTGGAGAGAGTCACATGCTGGAGAGTGCCTGCTCCACTCTGCCAAAGCCCATGCCGCTGCCTGGCCGGTCAGGTGAGTTATTATGAATGCTATCTTCATCCTGTCAGACGGAAACATTGCTGACATTAACTGAAAGTGAAGGTCGCACTGGGTGAGGAAAGACTTTGAATCTCCGGAGAAATGCTCTGGTCGAGACAGATGGTTGTAGACAGTAGGGGCAGCTGTAGGTGCCAGCGGGGTAGCACTTGGTCCCGGAAGTGGTGGGTTGGTGGAGGCTGAGGCGGATGAAGCCTGATGTGTTAAGATAGCTACTAGCTGGTCGATCTGTGTGCTCACAGAGGTCATGAAGGGGTCCTGCCTCTTGGCGAGGTCAGTGATACCGACACTTAATGCCGTGAGGCGATCCTCTTGTTCCACTAGCTGGCGGCTATGGTCACAAACCTCCGACTGGAACGGGTTTGAGTCTGCTGACTCTGTCGTTGGCCTGATCGTTCTGTCAGGTTTGTCGAACAGAGTAGACTGGAGACAAATGCGGGACTCGACACAGTAGCTCTGGATCAAAGAGGCGTTTACCGAATTACTTAGTGGGGTCCGGTACACAGAGAGGCAGTCCCAGAGAACCAAAAAGATCAAAATCATCAGGCAAATGGCGTCGTCGGTATAAACTGGCAGGTGATCAAAACACAACGTGGCAGCAGGACTTGAAAACACAATGGAACAAAGCTTGATGCGAAGGCACAAAGCACAACAATCAGGTGAAAAACCAGTGCAACCAGTGGAGCTTAAATACACCTAGTGATGAGCTGCAGATTGGAAACATGTGGAAAGATCCAGAACAGAGTGTGGCCCAAACAGAGTGTAACGCCCCCAACCAAGCTCCAACAGAGACAGACAAGAGAGATAGGGACAGATAAAGCCCAAGCAGGAAACACCAGCTGGAGAAGTCACATAGACAACACAAGCCAAAATCTAAACTAAGCAAACAATAAAAACTAAACCCAAACAGCACAAAACCAGAACAAAATGAGACAAAGACCTAAACTAAACATGGCAGATAACCAGACAAAACACAGTTTATGAGATCCTGCATTTGGGGTAAAAGGTCCTTCAGACGAGTTTAGTCCAAACAAATTGACTAAGTTCCTGCTACCAGCTCCAAAGTCTTCTGTTGGACTGTCTTCTTGAACACGTCACTTTTTCAGCCTTTACTCGTCATTAATGAACTCTGAGATCATGTCTGCCTTCATTAAAAATATCATGTTCACAGCTGATTACAAATGCAAACTTTGAAATTAACAAATAAACCAGCTGCACAGATGACGCACGCCTCCACTCCCTACCCCTCCTTTGTGTTTCTGTCACCCCCCCATCCAGGCCCCCACTCACGCCACTCCCTTCCCCCTCCGGGAGGCAGTGCAGCTTTAGCTGAAGCAGCTCTCCATTCTCCCCCAAGCTTGGCTGCACAGCACACACACACACTCACACACACACACTCACATTGGCTCAATTCTGATGATGGACTGTTTCAAAGTTTAGCGCACACAAACAATCAAACGTATATGTGCAGTTGTTTTAATTCTGATGTGTGCCATTATTATGTTCAGCTCGTAATAATTGTGGATTAATTGCTGTATTTTTGTCTGAGGTAACTGGGTGTGAAGATGAGTTGCCCTTTTAGGGATCAATAAAGTTGTCTGAAGTATTAATGTGTCATAAAGATGTTATTACATCACTGACCTTCACAAACCTCCAAATTCCCGTGTGCTGTGAATGCAGCAGCATGTTTTTAGAAAGTAGTGTTTAAGTGAAGACGACCCGACCTGTCCTCACTCGTACCTTCTGAGCCTCTGTGGGCGTCTCTTCACTGGATGAGCTCAGCTTGCGTTCTGTCAGGGGATCCACAAGTGCTGCAGGGCCACGATGGGACCCAGTGGGGCCACTTTGGAACCCTTTGAGCAGAGAAGACATCTTTTTGCAAATGTCCTCGTCTGAAGACAAACTCTTATCACTGAGGTCTCCTGCCAGCTCACTCAGCTTCCTCCTCAGCTTCTCCTCCTCATTCTGACCCGCGGACACTGAAGGCTGCAGACATTAAAGCAGGCGAGGTGAAGCCTGGACTGAACGGACCAAGTTTATGGTTAAAACCAACATTTAGTCTCACCTCATCTGTGAGCGGCGTCATCTTCTTCTCCAGGCGGCTCAGCAGACTTTCAATAGCAAACATTCGTTTATTCAGCTCATTAATCTACAACAAAATGACACATCGTTTGGAGTCTGGACGTCTGACTGAAACACGGCGTACGAGAAAAATATCCAGAAACTGGTCTTAAACCAAATATATCCAGATGTATCAAAGTGTGTGTACACATAGATCCAAGCACGTTCCATCGACACATCCCACTGAATGTGGAATTGAGCGCACATGCAGTCGTACCAAACTGAGGTATTACCTAGATTTACAGCACAACCTGTTTATTTGATCCTATACCAATAAAACTGTTTAAGGACCTGTGGTCCACTCTTGGGCCGACGGTGCTGGAAATGATTAATCTTTCATTAACTTCTGGATCTGTTCCTAAATGTTTCAAGTCTCCAGTGATTATCAGGCTGGATGGTCAGGAACTGCTGGACACAAATGCACAGCTCGAACAAACAGCACCTTAGTATTTCTTCTCCTTTCCTGTTGCTTACCTTAAGTGTAGTTTTTGCCCCCCCCCGGGAATCGGAATTGGTTTGTGAGCCAATTATCGTCATTTGCAAGTAAATCCTTGCGTTCCCTGAATACTCGCTCACGTCGGATCACACCATTTCTCAGGTCCTCTGACAACGCTAACACAGCCACTGTTTTATACATCAGTCTGCACGTTTTTATATCCACTCATATAACTGCAAACGTGGGTGTGTTAATTGTTCATCAGTGTGTCTCTGATGTCACTCTGATGACTTGATGTTCTCACACTATTAAACGGTTTCCAGCATCACCTCCACGAGTCAGCAGAGAAACAATACCTGTAGAAACGTGCGTACGCCAGCCAGGATTTTGGTGTGACGCAGTGCACTTTTCCACGGTCATTTCACTTATGATACATCTGAACGTTAGCGTGGAGACGGACGGACGTCAGGTTTTTGTGCGTACGCAGCCTTTGTACATGAGGCTCCTGAGCTGCTGGTCCAGGAATCTGCTGCTGAAAGAGTGTGTGCAGTCAGACAAAGAGGACACGCCCACAGTGTGACACGGAGAGGACACGCCCACAGTGTGAGACGGAAAGGACACGCTCATGGTGTGACACGGAGAGGACACACCCATGGTGTGACACGGAAAGGACACGCCCACGGTGTGACACGGAGAGGACATGCCCACGGTGTGACACGGAGAGGACACGCCCACAGTGTGAGACGGAAAGGACACGCTCACAGTGTGACACGGAGAGGACACGCCCATGGTGTGACACGGAAAGGACACGCCCACGGTGTGACACGGAGAGGACACACCCACAGTGTGACACGGAAAGGACACGCCCACGGTGTGACACGGAGAGGACACACCCACAGTGTGACACGGAAAGGACACGCCCACGGTGTGACACGGAGAGGACACGCCCACAGTGTGACACGGAAAGGACACGCCCACAGTGTGACACGGAGAGGACATGCCCACAGTGTGACATAGATAAGACACGCCCGCAATATTCCATTTTCAACGTTGATCTGCACAAACAGGTAAACGATGATCCTCAGAAACAGGTTGTCCTCAGAAATGTTGCACTTCTAATATCAGCAGCTTTTGCACATGTGGTAGCAGCAGTAGAATAGTAAAAGTCATAGTAACAACAGTCATAGGTGGTGTAGTAAAAACAGATGATGTAGTAAAAGTAATAGTAGTAGTAGTAGTAGTAATGTAACTGTACACATACAGGTGGAGCCTGGCCCTGGTTCTCCTGGGACAAGGTGCAACTGTTGCGGCGGTGATATGGGGGCTGTAGATACATTGAGGGCATGCGCTGATTCTCCTCCTCGTCGGAGGTGTCCACATACTGTTGCCGGGCAACAGATGAACTGATCTTGGACAGAGAGCGAGTACGAACCATCCTGCTGTCGCTATATTCTTCTAAACACACAGACACTAAATGAAGGACTGCAGTACCTGAAATGCCCACTAGACAAATACTTTTTTCTCATGCACTGGAATGTATACTTTGTACTGAGTACAAGGTGTACTTTTGTGTATGATGTCAGTTTACGTAACCAGAAACAACAGTGTGGTCTGTACTCGATACTACACTGACAGTACGGTATGAGATTTTGTGCACTTTGTGTACTGACTACATATGATGGCATAGTGTGTTGTGTAATTTGTGTACTGACTACGTCTGACGGTATAGTTTGTTGTGTACTTTGTCTACTGACTACATCTCATGGTATAGTGTGTTGTGCACTTTGTGTACTAACTACGTCTGACGGTATAGTCTGTTGTGTACTTTGTCTACTGACTACATCTGACAGTATAGTGTGTTGTGCACTTTGTGTACTAACCACGTCTGACGGTATAGTCTGTTGTGTACTTTGTCTACTAACTACGTCTGACGGTATAGTCTGTTGTGTACTTTGTGTACTGACTACATATGATGGCATAGTGTGTTGTGTAATTTGTGTACTGACTACGTCTGACGGTATAGTTTGTTGTGTACTTTGTCTACTGACTACATCTCATGGTATAGTGTGTTGTGCACTTTGTGTACTAACTACGTCTGACAGTATAGTCTGTTGTGTACTTTGTCTACTGACTACATCTGACAGTATAGTGTGTTGTGCACTTTGTGTACTAACCACGTCTGACGGTATAGTCTGTTGTGTACTTTGTCTACTGACTACATCTGACAGTATAGTGTGTTGTACACTTTGTGTACTAACCACGTCTGACGGTATAGTCTGTTGTGTACTTTGTCTACTAACTACGTCTGACGGTATAGTCTGTTGTGTACTTTGTCTACTAACTACGTCTGACGGTATAGTCTGTGGTGTACTTTGTGTACTGACTACATATGACGGTATAGTGTGTTGTGTAATTTGTGTACTGACTACATCTGACAGTATAGTTTGTTGTGTACTTTGTCTACTGACTACATCTGATGGTATAGTGTGTTGTGCACTTTGTGTACTAACCACGTCTGACGGTATAGTCTGTTGTGTACTTTGTCTACTGACTACATCTGACGGTATAGTGTGTTGTGCACTTTGTGTACTAACCACGTCTGACGGTATAGTCTGTTGTGTACTTTGTCTACTGGCTACATCTGACGGTATAGTGTGTTGTGCAATTTGTGTACTAACCACGTCTGACGGTATAGTCTGTTGTGTACTTTGTCTACTGACTACATCTGACGGTATAGTGTGTTGTGTACTTTGTGTACTGACTCCGTCTGACGGTATAGTGTGTTGTGTACTTTGTGTACTGACTACGTCTGATGGTATAGTGTGTTGTGCACTTTGTGTACTGACTACGTCTGATGGTATAGTGTGTTGTGCACTTTGTGTACTGACTACGTCTGATGGTATAGTGTGTTGTGCACTTTGTGTACTGACTACGTCTGATGGTGTAGTGTGTTGTGTACTTTGTGTACTGACTACATCTGATGGTGTAGTGTGTTGTGTACTTTGTGTACTGACTACATCTGATGGTATAGTGTGTTGTACACTTTGTGTACTGACTATGTCTGATGGTGTAGTGTGTTGTGCACTTTGTGTACTGACTACGTCTGACAGTATAGTGTGTTTGTGTACTGACTACATATGAAGGTATAGTGTGTTGTGTATTGACTACGTCTGATGGTATAGTATGTTGTGTACTTTGTGTACTGAGTACGGCTAACGGTATAGTGTGTTGCGCACTTTGTGTACTGACCACGCCTAACAGTATAGTGTGTTGTGTACTGACTACGTCTGACGGTATAGTGTGTTGTGCACTTTGTGTACTGACTACGTCTGACGGTATAGTGTGTTGTGTACTTTGTGTACTGACTACGTCTGATGGTAAAGTGTGTTGTGTATTTTGTGTACTGAGTACGGCTAACGGTATAGTGTGTTGTGCACTTTGTGTACTGACCACGTCTAACAGTATAGTGTGTTGTGCACTTTGTGTACTGACTATGTTTTACAGTATAGTGTGTTGTGCAATTTGTGTACTGACTACGTCTGATGGTATAGTGTGTTGTGTACTTTGTGTACTGACTACGTCTGATGGTATAGTGTGTTTTGTACTTTGTGTACTGACTACATCTGACGGTATAGTGTGTTGTGCACTTTGTGTAATGACTATGTCTGACGGTATAGTGTGTTGTGCACTTTGTGTACTGAGTATGGCTAACGGTATAGTGTGTTGTGCACTTTGTGTACTGACCACGTCTAACAGTATAGTCTGTTGTGTACTTTGTCTACTAACTACGTCTGACGGTATAGTCCGTTGTGTACTTTGTGTACTGACAACATATGACGGTATAGTGTGTTGTGTAATTTGTGTACTGACTACATCTGACGGTATAGTGTGTTGTGCACTTTGTGTACTAACCACGTCTGACGGTATAGTCTGTTGTGTACTTTGTCTACTGACTACATCTGACGGTATAGTGTGTTGTGCACTTTGTGTACTAACCACGTCTGACGGTATAGTCTGTTGTGTACTTTGTCTACTGACTACATCTGACGGTATAGTGTGTTGTGTACTTTGTGTACTGAGTATGGCTAACGGTATTGTGTGTTGTGCACTTTGTGTACTGACCACGTATAACAGTATGGTGTGTTGTGTACTGACTACGTCTGACGGTATAGTGTGTTGCGCACTTTGTGTACTGACTACGTCTGACGGTATAGTGTGTTGTGCACTTTGTGTACTAACCACGTCTGACGGTATAGTCTGTTGTGTACTTTGTCTACTGACTACATCTGACGGTATAGTGTGTTGTGTACTTTGTGTACTGAGTATGGCTAACGGTATTGTGTGTTGTGCACTTTGTGTACTGACCATGTATAACAGTATGGTGTGTTGTGTACTGACTACGTCTGACGGTATAGTGTGTTGTGTACTTTGTGTACTGACTACATCTGATGGTATAGTGTGTTGTGCACTTTGTGTACTGACTACGTCTGATGGTATAGTGTATTGTGCACTTTGTGTACTGACTACATCTAACGGTAAAGTGTGTTGTGTACTTTGTGTACTGAGTACGGCTAACGGTATAGTGTGTTGTGCACTTTGTGTACTGACCACGTCTAACAGTATAGTGTGTTGCGCACTTTGTGTACTGACTACGTTTAACAGTATAGTGTGTTGTGCACTTTGTGTACTGACTACGTCTGATGGTATAGTGTGTTGTGTACTTTGTGTACTGACTACGTCTGATGGTATAGTGTGTTGTGCACTTTGTGTACTGACTACGTCTGATTCTTTAGTGTGTTTTGTACTTTGTGTACTGACTACATCTGACGGTATAGTGTGTTGTGCACTTTGTGTAATGACTATGTCTGACGGTATAGTGTGTTGTGTACTTTGTGTACTGAGTATGGCTAACGGTATAGTGTGTTGTGCACTTTGTGTACTGACCACGTCTAACAGTTTAGTCTGTTGTGTACTTTGTCTACTAACTACTTCTGACGGTATAGTCTGTTGTGTACTTTGTGTACTGACTACATATGACGGTATAGTGTGTTGTGTAATTTGTGTACTGACTACATCTGACGGTATAGTTTGTTGTGTACTTTGTCTACTGACTACATCTGACGGTATAGTGTGTTGTGCAGTTTGTGTACTAACCACGTCTGATGGTATAGTCTGTTGTGTACTTTGTCTACTGACTACATCTGACGGTATAGTGTGTTGTGCACTTTTTGTACTAACCATGTCTGACGGTATAGTCTGTTGTGTACTTTGTCTACTGACTACATCTGATGGTATAGTGTGTTGTGTACTTTGTGTACTGAGTACGGCTAACGGTATTGTGTGTTGTGCACTTTGTGTACTGACCACGTATAACAGTATGGTGTGTTGTGTACTGACTACGTCTGACGGTATAGTGTGTTGTGCACTTTGTGTACTGACTACATCTGACGGTATAGTGTCTTGTGTACTTTGTGTACTGACTACATCTGATGGTATAGTGTGTTGTGCACTTTGTGTACTGACCACGTATAACAGTATGGTGTGTTGTGTACTGACTACGTCTGACGGTATAGTGTGTTGTGCACTTTGTGTGCTGACTACATCTGACGGTATAGTGTCTTGTGTACTTTGTGTACTGACTACATCTGATGGTATAGTGTGTTGTACACTTTGTGTACTGACTACATCTGATGGTGTAGTGTGTTGTGCACTTTGTGTACTGACTACGTCTGACGGTATAGTGTGTTTGTGTACTGACTACATATGATGGTATAGTGTGTTGTGTACTGACTACGTCTGATGGTATAGTGTGTTGTGTACTTTGTGTACTGAGTACGGCTAACGGTATAGTGTGTTGCGCACTTTGTGTACTGACCACGTCTAACAGTATAATGTGTTGTGTACTGACTACGTCTGACGGTATAGTGTGTTGTGCACTTTGTGTACTGACTACGTCTGACGGTATAGTGTGTTGTGTACTTTGTGTACTGACTACGTCTGATGGTATAGTGTGTTGTGTACTTTGTGTACTGACTACGTCTGATGGTATAGTGTGTTGTGCACTTTGTGTACTGACTACGTCTGATGGTGTAGTGTGTTGTGTACTTTGTGTACTGACTACATCTGATGGTGTAGTGTGTTGTGTACTTTGTGTACTGACTACATCTGATGGTATAGTGTGTTGTGTACTTTGTGTACTGACTACGTTTAACAGTATAGTGTTTTGTGTAATTTGTGTACTGACTACGTCTGACGGTATAGTTTGTTGTGTACTTTGTCTAATGTCTACATCTGACGGTATAGTGTGTTGTGCACTTTGTGTACTAACCACGTCTGACGGTATAGTCTGTTGTGTAGTTTGTCTACTGACTACATCTGACGGTATAGTGTGTTGTGCACTTTGTGTACTAACTACGTCTGACGGTATAGTCTGTTGTGTACTTTGTGTACTGACTACATCTGACATTATAGTGAGTTGTGTAATTTGTGTACTGACTACGTCTGACGGTATAGTTTGTTGTGTACTTTGTCTACTGACTACATCTGACGGTATAGCGTGTTGTTCACTTTGTGTACTAACTATGTCTGACGGTATAGTCTGTTGTGTACTTTGTCTACTCACTACATCTGACGGTATAGTGTGTTGTGCACTTTGTGTACTGACTACGTCTAACAGTATGGTGTGTTTGTGTACTGACGACATATGATGGTATAGTGTGTTGTGTACTGACTACGTCTGACGGTATAGTGTGTTGTGTACTTTGTGTACTGAGTACGGCTAACGGTATAGTGTGTTGTGCACTGACTACGTCTGATGGTATAGTGTGTTGTGCACTTTGTGTACTGACTACATCTGATGGTATAGTGTGTTGTGTACTTTGTGTACTGACTACATCTGATGGTATAGTGTATTGTGCACTTTGTGTACTGACTACATCTAACGGTAAAGTGTGTTGTGTACTTTGTGTACTGACTACGTCTGATGGTATAGTGTATTGTGCACTTTGTGTACTGATTACATCTAACGGTAAAGTGTGTTGTGTACTTTGTGTACTCAGTACGGCTAACGGTATAGTGTGTTGTGCACTTTGTGTACTGACCACGTCTAACAGTATAGTGTGTTGTGCACTTTGTGTACTGACTACGTTTAACAGTATAGTGTGTTGTGCACTTTGTGTACTGACTACGTCTGATGGTATAGTGTGTTGTGTACTTTGTGTACTGACTACGTCTAATGGTATAGTGTGTTGTGCACTGTGTGTACTGACTACGTCTGACGGTATAGTGTGTTGTGCACTTTGTGTACTGACTACGTCTGATGGTATAGTGTGTTGTGTACTTTGTGTACTGACTACGTCTGATGGTATAGTGTATTGTGCACTTTGTGTACTGACTACGTTTAACAGTATAGTGTGTTGTGCACTTTGTGTACTGACTACGTCTGACGGTATAGTGTGTTGTGTACTTTGTGTACTGACTACGTCTGATGGTATAGTGTTTTGTGCACTTTGTGTACTGACTACGTCTAATTCTTTAGTGTGTTTTGTACTTTGTGTACTCACTACGTCTAACAGTATAGTGTGTTGTGCACTTTGTATACTGACTACGTCTGACGGTATAGTGTGTTGTGTACTGACTACGTCTGACGGTATAGTGTGTTGTGTACTTTATGTACTGAGTACGGCTAACGGTATAGTGTGTTGTGCACTTTGTGTACTGACCACGTCTAACAGTATAGTGTGTTGTGTACTGACCACGTCTAACAGTATAGTGTGTTGTGTACTGACTACGTATGACGGTATAGTGTGTTGTGCACTTTGTGTACTGACTACGTCTGACGGTATAGTGTGTTGTGTACTTTGTGTACTGATTACATCTGATGGTATAGTGTGTTGTGCACTTTGTGTACTGACTACGTCTGATGGTATAGTGTATTGTGCACTTTGTGTACTGACTACGTTTAACAGTATAGTGTGTTGTGCACTTTGTGTACTGACTACGTCTGACGGTATAGTGTGTTGTGTACTTTGTGTACTGACTGCGTCTGATGGTATAGTGTTTTGTGCACTTTGTGTACTGACTACGTCTGATTCTTTAGTGTGTTTTGTACTTTGTGTACTCACTACGTCTAACAGTATAGTGTGTTGTGCACTTTGTATACTGACTACGTCTGACGGTATAGTGTGTTGTGTACTGACTACGTCTGACGGTATAGTGTGTCGTGTACTTTATGTACTGAGTACGGCTAACGGTATAGTGTGTTGTGCACTTTGTGTACTGACCACGTCTAACAGTATAGTGTGTTGTGTACTGACCACGTCTAACAGTATAGTGTGTTGTGTACTGACTACGTCTGACGGTATAGTGTGTTGTGCACTTTGTGTACTGACTACGTCTGATGGTATAGTGTGTTGTGTACTTTGTGTACTAACTACATCTGATTGTATAGTGTGTTGTGCACTTTGTGTACTGACTACGTCTGATGGTATAGTGTATTGTGCACTTTGTGTACTGACTACATCTAACGGTAAAGTGTGTTGTGTACTTTGTGTACTCAGTACGGCTAACGGTATAGTGTGTTGTGCACTTTGTGTACTGACTACGTTTAACAGTATAGTGTGTTGTGCACTTTGTGTACTGACTACGTCTAACAGTATAGTGTGTTGTGCACGTTGTGTACTGACTACGTTTAACAGTATAGTGTGTTGTGCACTTTGTGTACTGACCACGTCTAACAGTATAGTGTGTTGTGCACTTTGTGTACTGACTACGTCTAACAGTATAGTGTGTTGTGCACTTTGTGTACTGACCACATCTAACGGTATAGTGTGTTGTGCACTTTGTGTACTGACTACGTTTAAGAGTATAGTGTGTTGTGCACTTTGTGTACTGACTACGTCTGATGGTATAGTGTGTTGTGTACTTTGTGTACTGACTACGTCTGATTCTTTAGTGTGTTGTGTACTTTGTGTACTCACTACGTCTAACAGTATAGTGTGTTGTGCACTTTGTGTACTGACTACGTCTGACGATATAGTGTGTTGTGTACTTTGTGCACTGACCGGGCCTGACGGCGTAGCGGTCCAGGCTCTTCCTGCGGTTCATTCGGTGGTTGTACATGTCGTAATCTGTGTCATTCCTGTATCCTCTTTCTTCCTGCTTCTGGACAGCAGATGTACATTTAAGTGCAAAATGCTAAACGTTACTGATTAAAATCAACATGTGTGGCCAGAGAAAAAAATGTACCTCAGATTTGCAATACTGCAGTATTCTGAAGTAAAGACCTCTGAAATGGTTTCAGAAATTACGCAGTTTGTTCATCTGAACACTGCAAACTGCTGATTTTACTTTGTTACCTGCCTGCGACTCAGGAAAGGCAGACAGTTCTGAACCCAGGCTGTGATCACTAATGGAGGAGAGCTGCTAAGGGCCCTGTCCCACTGGGGAGAGGATTAGTTGCGCATGACTTGAGTACACAAAGTACGGGCGTTCGTTGTTGTCCGCAACAAAAATGGCCAAAAATGACAAATTGTCCCAATATGAATTATGGATATATTAATAATATATAGCGAATATATGATGAACAGTCACGGTTGTATAACACGTAGTGAGGAAACTGATCCGACACACTGTGATTATCACGGCAGTATTACGGGTGTATTATGATGCATCGCGCACGTGTTTGCGCGTGCACGGCATCTGCATAGCGGTCATAAAAGAAGTGCACTCGGGCCGTCAGCATCACTATTCACACCAACAATACAGCCTCTGGAGCAACTGCTGGACTTGGACAAGTTGACTGGAGTAAAGAACCAGTGAACAGGGGGAGTGGTGACGTCAGCGGATCACATCAGAGCGCAGCTCATCTGAACGATTATAACAAGAAGTTAAATCTGTTATAAACAGGAATAAATACTGTAACAGCTGCAGACAAGAAGGAAAAAACACGCAACTGTTTTATCAAGCCTTGACAATGTAAACAAGTCAAATAATTACCTTTTTAGAGGCTCAAAATGCTTTCTGGAGCTTATTAGCCGTTCAAATGGCTCCAGCTGTTATATGGCTGGGGGGGGCCTGGCTGCCGGTTTGTTTGTCTGTTTGTTTTCCTCCCAGGTGGCGTGCATTTGGGACTGAGTGGCTGTGTTGCTGAGGCTGTCAGGACCTCACCCTGATCACCTGCGACTCGTCAGGACTCACAGCTGTGGTGCATCTGGATGGATTGGAGCATGTTGGCATTTAAGACTGGAGTGCACAGTGTGTATTTGCCAGAGACTCGACCTTGTGACCAGACGGGTGAGATCGTCGTCTTGGGAGCCATCTCATCAGCAGCGGACGCTGAGAATGTCCAGGTTTGATGCACGGTCTGTGAAAGAGGAGGGGGTGAGGTCTCACGCTCGTCAGCACACTTCCTGAGGTACGTTGGATTTTGTGACTAACAGTTATACAGTCAGTAAATGTGGTGTCCCTCACACCTTATTGTATTGAGCTGTTTGTTAGTCATGTATCAGCTTCCACTGCGGTGGAGTTTTGTGAACGGGATGTTCCATGCCTGCAGGTTGGGAAGCTGATCAGTAATCAAGCCAGGAAGTGTTTGCTGTTTGTACACCTTTAAGTGTTCTGTGTGTAGAGTGTGGACTCACATAATGGTTCCTTCTTCACAGACTCGGTTGTTGCGGCCACCTGGGGGGTGTCGGCGGGGTCCTTGAGTCCGAACAGCTTCTGGCTCCGGACCGTTAGCGCTGCTGGGAGCGCACCACGCCAGACCGCACCTTTTATTATTATTATGATCACTGTTATGTATTAAATTCAGTTAGCCTTTGTACCGTGCTCTGCTTATTTCATACTGGGTCCTTCAAACGCTGGTCGGTTCTCCGAGCTGCGTCCGACACATAACACCAGCTGCAGCTTCCTCTGATTCAGGAGGTGACTAGAGCCGTTTTCAACAGGCAATTTGCAGAATAAAATGATTAATCCGCCACGAAATAATTATTTTATACAGGCAGCATCCAGCGCAGAGCGCGTGGCAGCTGGTAGAACAAAGAACGGTGTCCAGCTGTGAACACAGCGCATCTGATTTGCTTCCGCCGCAAAAGTGTGGGTTTTCAGTTCACAGCATCCATTCAAGATGTTGTCACATTTTTTAACCCAGTCCAAAAAAGACACTCCAGTGCAGTCCAGCCATTGTGCACATCCGTGTGCCAGGCTGCTGTGTTCCAGAGTCATTAAATCCACCAGACCAGCAAGAACTAAACCACGGGTTCCTGGACAGCCACCTCTGTGCTTCTTCTCACTGGCTTTATTTCTTCCACGGTTTATAAAGTCATTTTGACACTGTGATCCAACTTTTAACTTTGTGTTCATTGGTTGACTGCAAAAATCACTTTTTTGTGAGCCGGCATTTTGAGTAAATGCTCTTCTTGAGCGAGAGTCATTGTGTCAGTGCGCAAACACAGCAGAGCCCATCTGACCCATTAACAAGATGTTAAATCTATTATAAACATACTTTTTCCAGCTTCTTATGAAGAAGGAATGAACGTGCAACTGTTTTACCAAGCTATTACAATATAAATATTACAAATAATTACCTTTTAAGCTGTTCCAAATTTTGTGTAGTTTGTAGTTTGTCAGGTCTTGGCCCCGCTGGCTCCTCACCCACTATGTTGGTTGTCAGACTCTTTATTGATTTCCTTTTGTCTGCTTTTTTGACAGTCTGGTTATTTTGCTTTTGTCACAGCTGCTTGTTTTTTGTTCATCACACTTCAGCCACATGTTGAGTTCTGTTCTGGTTTAGTTTAATCTTTGAGCCACTGTTTTTTTTGTTTTTGGTTTTTTTTTTTTTATTGTTTTTTGATTACTTGTGTCACTAAGTTTATTTGTCAGGTTTTCCACATTTGTCTTCAGTTGTATTATTCATGTCAGTTATAGTTTTAGCTTTTGATTTTGTAGTTGTCCAACCCGATTCTGTTTATGTTTAGTTTCAATGCAGTCTTGGATATTTTAGTATCATTTGTCATGTCCATGTTGTCTCTGCACTCCTTTGTCTCAGTTCTTATATTTTCTCATCCAGGTCGTATGGAAGACAGTGACTGGAGGATTTTTATTTTTATTTTACTGTTTTGTCAGAAATTAAATGGAGACAACCTCCAAAGATACCCACGTCTGAGACTGTTCTTTAAACACAACACAGAGTCAGACACAGCCTGTTTCTTATATATATATATATATATATATATATATATATATATATATATATATATATATATATATATATATAGTATATGTACACAGGTGTAAAAGAAAAGAAAAAGAAAAAAGAAACCAATTTTTTACAACTGTGTAAATTGTGTAAGTCTGATCGGCTTCAACCTTCAGGACCCAGGTGTCCTGAGCGTCCCCACAGGCCACGGGACCTGGACAGGACGTTGACTTCTTTTTGATGTTACTGACCTTTGACCGCTCGTGTCCAATGTGTCGTGTCACTCAGTGGTGTAATTTCTTTGCTAAACTGTTGAACACTTTGCTGGAGAGTAACAATCAGTCAGTTCACAGTAAAATTACCAGTGTTAAATTAACACTGCCAGTGTATATGTGGGAACATATGTTCATTGTTAGTGTTAATTTAACACTGGTAATTTTACTGTGTTCACACTTATCTGCATGGCAACTCGGTTCGACTCCACAGCCTGTCTGTTTGCTTGGTGTGAGTGTGAACAGCGGTTTGTGGTCTTCAGTCCTCTCCGTGGGTTCTGAGGGTTGCATTAACCAAATTCATGTCAGAGACCATCTGATGCACGGTGATGGAACAGAAGACCGGCTGAGCTGTGATCTGGACAAATACGATACATGTTGTATTTGTACAACCCCAATTCCAATGAAGTTGGGACGTTGTGTAAAATGTAAATAAAAACAGAATACAATGATTTTCAAATCCTCTTCAACCTATATTCAACTGAATACACCACAAAGACAAGATATTTAATGTTCAAACTGATAAACTTTATTGTTTTTGTGCAAATATTTGCTCATTTTGAAATGGATGTATCAGGTCTGGAAGATAGTTCAGGCTGGACACAAATGCAGGACTCTGACAACAGGCTCTGTATGTAAAAACAGTTTACTGAAACAGTAAACGGGCTCCGGTACACAGAAAGGCAGTCCAACAGGAATAACAAAACTAGGAACATCAGGCAAAGGCGTGGTCGAGGAAACAAGCAGGTGGTCAGAAAACACATGAAGCAGGCCGAACAAGAAAACAAGATACAGAGCTGGAGAGAAGACACTAGGTGCATCAATCTGGCGAGGGAGTAAAGCAAAATGAGGAGCTTAAATACACCCAGGTGAAGATTGAGAGCAGGTGTGCATGGAATACACCAGAATGAGGGTGTGGCCAGAGAGAGGGAAACACCCACCACCAAGAGCCAGCAGAGACAGACAAGAGAAAAAGTGACAGACAGACCCAAAGAGGAAAAACTCCAACAAGAAAACAAACAAAACAGAAAACAACTGAAAAAACACAAAGCCAAGAAATAAAAGCAGACAAAACTCAATTCCTGACAGGATACCTGCAACACGATTCAAAAAAGCTGGGACAGTGATATGTTTACCACTGTGTTACATCACCTTTCCTTCTAACAACACTCAATAAGTGTTTGGGAACTGAGGACACTAATTGTCAGTGTCATGATTGAGTACAAAAGGAGCATCCCCAAAAGGCTCAGCCGTTCACAAGCAAAGATGGGGATGAGGATCACCACTTTGTGAACAACTGCATGAAAAATAGTCCAACAGTTTAAGAACAATGTTTCTCAACATTCAGTTGCAAGGAATTTAGGGATTCCATCATCTACAGTCCATAATATAATCAGAAGATTCAGAGAATCTGTAGATCTTTCTACACGTAAGCAGCAAGGCTGAAAACCAACATTGAATGCCCGTGACCTTCGATCCCTCAGGCGGCACTGCATTAAAAACTGACATCATTGTGTAAAGGATCTTACCGCGTGGGCTCAGGAACACTTCAGAAAACCATTGTCAGTTAACACAGTTCGTCGCTACATCTACAAGTGCAAGTTAAAACTCTACCATGCAAAGTGAAAGCCAAACATCAACAACATCCAGAAACGCCGCCGCCTTCTCTGGGCCCGAGCTCATTTGAAATGGACAGATGCAAAGTGGAAAAGTGTGCTGTGGTCTGATGAGTCCACATTTCAAGTTGTTTTTGGAAATCATGGACGTCGTGTCCTCTGGACAAAAGAGGACAAAGACCATCCAGATTGTTACCAGCGCAAAGTTCAAAAGCCAGCAAATGTGATGGTATGGGGGTGTGTTAGTGCCCATGGCATGGACAACTTACACATCTGTGATGGTATGGGGGTGTGTTAGTGCCCATGGCATGGACAACTTACACATCTGTGATGGTATGGGGGTGTGTTAGTACCCATGGCATGGACAACTTACACATCTGTGTTGGCACCATCAATGCTGAAAGGTACATCCAAGTTTTGGAGCAACACATGCTGCCATCCAAGCAACGTCTTTTTCAGGGACGTCCCTGCTGTTGTGTGGGCCGCTGAAGAGGAGGTACTGCTGGCCCACCACCACCAGAGGGCGCCCTGTCTGGAGTGCGGGCTCCAGGCACCAGAGGGCGCTGCCGCCTCACAGGAGCAGCCAGGGTGACAGCTGTCACCCATCACCTGAGACGAGACAGCTGATATCAATCAACAGGGAGGTATATCAGCAGGACGGCATCTACACCTCATTGCCGAGATATCGCTCTACCAAGGAGGTAACGTATCCAGCCAAACAAATCATCTTTTGACCATTAAATACTTTTTGCCTTTACACAGAAAGAGAAAAGACAGCAGGAGACTGTATTTTGGATAAGTACTCACATTCCTGCACTCACCTGTATTTTCCTGACAAGAGGTGGAGGTGGTGTTTCCACCCTGTGTGTTGCTGGGTGCAGCCGCACCCACACCTGACTGTTTCTGTTCCTTGCCAGCAGTACCGGATCCGACGAGCGGAGGCAGTGGCCACCTGTGGTTCGGGACGTGGCAGCTCCAGTATCCCCGGGGTTCAGTGGCAGAGGAAATCGGGTGGTTCCGGTTCGACTCGGACAGACGTCTCCTATCGTCGAGCCTGCCCACATGACACCTTTGGAATTCGGTTACTGCTGTATTTGTAATCTGTTGTGTTTGTTGTGTGGATTCACAACAGTAAAACTTTGTGATTTGACTTTCTCCATTGTCTGTTCATTTGCGCCCCCTGTTGTGGGTCCGTGTTCCTACACTTTCCCAACACCTGCTTATTTCAGCAAGACAATGCCAAGCCACATTCTGCACGTGTTACAACAGTGTGGCTTCGTAGTAAAAGAGTGCGGGTACTAGACTGACCTGCCTGCAGTCCAGACCTGTTGCCCACTGAAAATGTGTGGCGCATTATGAAGCGCAAAATATGACAACGGGAACCCCAGACTGTTGAACAACTGAAGTCGTACATCAAGAAAGAATGGGAAAGAATTCCACCTACAAAGCTTCAACAATTAGTGTCCTCAGTTCCCAAACACTTATTGAGTGTTGTCAGAAGGAAAGGTGATGTAACACAGTGGGAAACATACCACTGTCCCAGCTTTTTAGAAACATGTTGCAGGTATCCATTTCAAAATGAACAAATATTTGCACAAAAACAATAAAGTTTATCAGTTTGAACATCAAATATCTTGTCTTTGTGGTGTATTCAATTGAATATAGGTTGAAGAGGATTTGAAAATCGTTGTATTCTGTTTTTATTTACATTTTACACAACGTCCCGACATCATTGGAATTGGGGTTGTTCTTTGGGGGGGGGGGGGGGGGGGTATTGATGGACATCTGCTCTCTTTAGAAATGCTCAAAACACTCAATGAACCATTTGCTGAGTCACTGCTTCAAAACTCTGAACAAGTGTTTCAGAAAACTCTCTCTTGTTTTGGGACTCTACAAAAGTGACATCTAGGGAACAGTGGGGCTCCAAAAGAATTCTGACTGTGTGATTGGCTCTTGGGTCCAGGTGTTGTTTTTACCTGGATGGACTGTCGCCGTGAATGTGGTAAATACTCCTCAGAGTCAAAGTCCATGGGATGGACGGACAGCAGACGTTTGTTCTTCCTCATCTAAAAATGGAAAAAGTCCTGAGTGGCCAATTTAAACTCCGCCCTTGGTCTAAAATAACGTGGTTGTCACTGTTACCCGTTTGTAGCGCTGAGATTCGGCCTCCACGTAGACATCCTCATGATCGTTGTATGTGTCTGATGCACAACAAACACATTTTATGACATCACATTTATGACATCACATTTCACAACCTGTGAGTTTGAACAGTACTCACTGCTGCGAGCGTCTGGCATGCTGTGAGTGTCATCATCACGGCCTCCTGAGGAAAGACTCTTATTAGCATGCAGCAAAGGATGGTCTGTTGTACAAAGATCATCCAGAAGGAGCAGTAGGCGAAACTAGAGAAGGACCAGGAGAAGGAGCAGGACAACAAGGAGCAGGACCAACAGAAGAACCATCAGAAGAAGGAGCAAGAGAAGGAGTAGTGGAAGGAGAACAAGCAGCAGAAGAAGGACAAGTCGAAAGAACAGAAGAAAAAGAAGAAGCAGCAGCAGAAGAAGGGGCTCTGGATAACAAATACAGATTCTTTATTGTCACTGTAACCAGAACAATGAAAGGCAAAGTGCAAATATAAACCTGAGTAAACTACATGAAAAGGTCAGGAGAAGAATAGAAAAAGAAAATGTAACAGAGTGGAAGAGGTGTGTCCAGAGTGCAAATTTAAAAAAGAAAAAATTATAAGAACGTAGCAGCAAAAAAAAAGATTATATATAAAAAAGAGAAAAGTATGTACAAACTGTGGATATTTGCACATAAACAAATATTTTCCTCATTCCAAGTGTGTCATGTGACCTGGCTGTTTGGTTCCATTCAAAGCTCTAAGAGCAGTTGTGTAGAAACTGTTTTTCAGTCTATTTGTTCTTGCTTTAATGGTCCTGTACCATCTGCTTGATGGCAGCAGCTCAAACAGAGAGTGTCCAGGGTGGGACAAGTCCTTTAGGATGGTGTTGGCTCTCCTGAGACAGTCAGAGCCATGAAGGTCCCCCAGTGTGGGTAGAGAGCACCCAGTGATCTTCTCTGGAGCTTCTGTGTAGGCTCTCAGTTGTCCAGGTGGTTTCCATAGTAGAGAAGCTTGAATCTTCGACTGGACTGGGTTTCTTGACGTAAGGACGTCAAATCGCAGAAGCTTCCTCAGCTAAAATTCTTGCTATACCAGCTCCGCAGAGAGGGCACCAGTGGACCTCAGTCTGTAGTTCATCTCCACCTTAAAGACACTAACCACACGTTTGAGGACAAGGAAGTTAAAATCTTAGCCAGAGAGAAGAAATGGTTTGAGAGAGGGGTCAAGGAGGCATTCTATGTGAAACGTTTGAAACCCATCCTTAACCGCGGAGGGGGTCTGAGACACGCTTTATCCCCTGTTTACAATGGGGTACTCAGGTCAAAGCAGTTTCAGTCTTTTGTTCATGGTAATGAGTCATTCACGTCATCAGGAGAGGTGTCAGTCCCATTGTTAGGAGGGACAGTTACCCTGTCATTATGAGCTAACTAGATCACAACAGGTGCTAATTAAAGCAATTGTTTAGTCACTAGCCAATAACATTCTGCCTCTCGGTAGGAGGGGTCTGGTTAGGTTTAAAACTCCAGCTTTTGTGGCTTCTGTTTTTCTGCTCGACAAGGGTCAGACAGAAGTCAGACTACCAGAGCAAGAATTTTAGCTGAGGAAGCTTCTGCGATTTGAAGTGAAGTGTCCTCGCGTCAAGCAACCCAGTCTAGTTGAAGATTCAAGCTTCTCTACTTCTCTGGAGCTCTTTCCTGTTTGGCCCCATGCAGCTGGTAAACCACGTGCAGAGGCAGTATATGAGGATGCGCTCCATGGCAGAGCAGGAAAAAGACACCAGACATCTCTGGTTGATGTTATTTTTTCTGAGGATTCTCAGAAAGTGGAGTCTTTGCTGTATCTTCTTTACCAAGTGTGTGGTGTTCCTGTCCCAGGTCAGTTTCTTCTCTATGTGGACTCCCAGGAAACAGAAGTCCCTGACCCTTTCCACACAGATCCCCCCCAATGATAACGAGTTGAATGTCTGTCTGTTTCTCCTGAAGTCTGTGATTAGCTCTTTGGTTTTGGATGTGTTCAGGAGCAGGTTATTTTCTCTCCACCACACCGTCAACTGGTCCATCTCCTCCCAGTAGGTGGACTCATCTCCTCCAGTGATACAGGTGACCACTGTGGTGTCATCCACATACTTAATAAAGGTGTTGCTGGTGTGGACAAGGTGCAGTCAGAGGTGCAGAGGTTGAAGAGCAGTGGGCTCAGCACACAGCCTTGAGGGGACCCGGTACTGAGTGTGAGAGCTGTGGATATGTGGGAGCCAATCCTGACTCTCTGTGAGCCATCTGACAGAAAGTCCTTAATCCAAAGACATGTGGAATGAGGTAGACTGAGGTTCAGCAGCTTCCTCACGAGGCCGTTGGGGAGGATGGTTTTGAATGCTGAACTATAATCCACAAATAGATGACGGGCATAATTACCCAGTTGGTCCAGGTCGGTCAGCGTGGTGTGGAGGGCAGTGGTCACGCTGTCCTCCGTTGACCTGTTGACCTTGTAAGTGAATTGGTTTGGGTCTGAAGTGGGGGTTAGGAATGACATGATGTGACTTCTAACCAGTTTTTCAAAACCCTTCATCACCATCAGTGTGAGTGTAGCAGGCCGGTCGTCACTGATGCTGGTTATGGGGGTTTCTTGGGTTGTGGAACTATGGTGGAGGTCTTCAGGCGTGACGGGACAGCAGACTGTGTCAGGGACAGGTTGAAGATTTTGGTGAAAATCCCAGCAAGCTGGTCTGCACAGTCTGTCAGCACCCTTCCTGAGATGCCGTCTGGGCCCGTTGCTTTGTGTGGGTTGACAACCCCCCCTCCCCCCTGCATGCGCCTCACCTCGTGCTCCCCCACTGTGACGTTGCTCCCGGCCGCTGATGGTGACGTGGCTGCTTCTGGTGTCACAGTCTTGAACCGAACAAAGAAGAGATTTAACTCTTCTGCCAACACGGCGTCGCCTTCAGCAGCTCTGATTGTGGGTTTGTAGCTGGTGAGGTGCTGGACCTCCGTCCACGCCTGCCTGCTGTTGTTGGTGTCCAGGTGGTCATGGATCCTCCTCCTGAAGTCCTCCTTGGTCTTCCTGATGCCTCTCTCCAGGTTGGCGCTGGCTGTGCTGTAGAGAGCCCTATAGTTTCTCTCCTTCAACAGCTCTGATGGTGGGTTTGTAGCTGGTGAGGTGCTGTGTATCTGCACAGTTCTTAATGTAACACAGTACAGTGTCTGTAAACACATCCAGGTCCTCATCCTCAAAGACGTCCCTGTCGGTGCTGTTGAAGCCGCTTGCAGTAACAACTTCAACAGTAGGATGTAGCACAAGAAGGAGCAGAAGAAGAAAAAGAAGAAGGAACAGAAGAAGGAGCAGGCTTCTGGTTTCCGCCACCACTGAGCTGTCAGAGTAAAACACGGTGTCCACCGACTGAACACTAAAACACCAATAAGCCTATAACACCAACAGCAGGATAACAATGAAGAAGACCAAGAACAAAAAGCAAGAAAGAGTTTAAGGAAAACAGCGAGGAAACAAGCTACAGAAGCAGGCACTGATGCTAAAGATGGCGGATGGCAGAAAAGCAGCGTTTAATGAAGCAATGGGTTCAGGGTTCAGCTTATCTTTACAATGCAGCAACTCTTCAGTGAGAACTCACATCAGTACTAACAGGTACATTCAACAATGTCATTATTATTACAAACTATTAAATGGAACAAGTTGAATGTTCTACATCTCCTTTTCTTTAGCTCATGGTTGCATAAATAAAAACAACTTGTTCTTTAGCATAATGCATTAGTCCACGGTATTATTGCTTGAAAATGAGCGTTTAACTTCAAATTCATCCAATCCACCAGATGACGCCCTCAGTTTTGTTTTCACAGCTGGATCAGATGAGTGACTGATAATTGATAGACTATTCAAACCCTGACTTTCTGTTCATGAACTGCCAGAGACTTGTCATTTGTTTGTTGTTTGTCGCCTTGCTTTCCTTGTTTTTGCTTCACCAGCTTTCAGAGCCTCGTTCCATGATCCAGACAGGTACCAGGAGGACCAAACCTGATTGCCGCCCCATGACCCTGACAACATCTTCCAGATGTGTGCTCAAGACGCCAAAGCTTCCCACAGCTTATGCTCAGGTAACACTGGCCTTCCCCTCTAATTCCCATATCTTTTCCTGGTGTTCTAGATGATTCCAGGGTGCCTCCCAAGTCAACCTGGATCCTGGCTCTGACTGCCTGCACAGTAACGGCACTTTGGAACTCCTCAGCTCTTAGTATGGAGAGTGTCTCAACTACATGCCATTTAAGTTCCCCTCATCTCAGTGAGATCCCGTTCTCAATCGTTCCTGTTTGTGACTGTGCTATGATAAAGAACTGTGCCAAGAACTCTCCCTAAGAACTGCATGAACTCTGATATCAAACCATTGAGAACCCTGCTGTATCAAGTCCTGCTTAATCGAAACTGCGTTACAGCACACAGCACTTGACCTCTGACCTTTGGGTACAACTTAGAAACTATGAACAATTACTGAACAGTGAACTTAATTTCTTAAGAAGAGAACTTTATTTCCTGACCCCTGAAGCAAGCTGTGTTAAGCCTGTGTTGGACTGTGACTGTTCAACACAGTCCTGGAACAGTGTTACGAGTGCTTTTCACTCACCCTGTGTGTCTTCTTCCTTAGTTCCTGGTTTCACCTGGCCCTGGTCATAGAATCCTTAGTTGACATTATTCCTTCAAGACTGGCCCAGGAAACTGCAGCTCCCTTATTTCACCACCATGAAGCGGGCCACTCTCTATACTGCAGGCATCCCAGCACAGTATTTCATTTATTTATTATAAATAAATATATTTTCCCTTTTGAACTCCTCTCCGTGTCCAGCTCCCTGTGTGTGGGTCCATAGTGTGAATGGTTTGGTTCCACCCGAACCCCTAACCATAACATTAGGTTGAGAAACACATCTGTTCCATCTCTCTTTGACTTTTCCATCAGTTGCTTTGCACTGTGGACAACGCGTTCAGCTAGCCCATTGGCTTGTGGGTATTCTGGGCGACTTGTGAAATGCACAAAGTCCCACGCCACAGCAAAGTCTGTTGGCTGGTAAATTGGCACCATTGTTTGAGATTACCTTGTGTGGGCAGCCATGAACGGAAAAGTGTCTCTCTAACTTTCCAGTCACAGCGTTAGCAGTCAGGTCACGGAGTAGGTCGACCTCGAGCCAACCTGAGTAGGAGTCAACCAGAACCAGATAGTGTTGACCAGGGTAGGGCCAGTGTTGAAGGCCAAACAGTCCCCCCCCCCCCCCCCCCTTAAAAATTGGTCCACCGTGCCTTCACTGCACATGCGTCATTTGGGACCAAAGCAGCACGTCTGAGTCTGACTCTCTGAGTCCGACTCTCTACACCCAAATCGATCAAAGGGAATTATGTTATTATTAACCATCAGATGACAAAGTAAAACCTCTTAAATCATTTGAAAGTCAGTTTTAAGCAAAAATGATGCAAAACTCAGTGAGTTGCTACTGACGCTTTGAAATGACGGAGGCGCAGTGAGTGCTCATCTGGCTGTGGCGCTCTGATACAAAAGCTTCAGATATCTGTCACTAAGATAGATGATGACTGGAGGCAGTTTGAAGCAGAAACGAGGTGATAATCAGTGAACCGCGGCTGATGAGGTTGATCAATCAATCAATCAATCAATTTTTTTATATAGCGCCAAATCACAACAAACAGTTGCCCCAAGGCGCTTTATATTGCAAGGCAAGGCCATACAATAATTATGTAAAACCCCAACGGTCAAAACGACCCCCTGTGAGCAAGTACTTGGCTACAGTGGGAAGGAAAAACTCCCTTTTAACAGGAAGAAACCTCCAGCAGAACCAGGCTCAGGGAGGGGCAGTCTTCTGCTGGGACTGGTTGGGGCTGAGGGAGAGAACCAGGAAAAAGACATGCTGTGGAGGGGAGCAGAGATCAATCACTAATGATTAAATGCAGAGTGGTGCATACAGAGCAAAAAGAGAAAGAAACACTCAGTGCATCATGGGAACCCCCCAGCAGTCTACGTCTATAGCAGCATAACTAAGGGATGGTTCAGGGTCACCTGATCCAGCCCTAACTATAAGCTTTAGCAAAAAGGAAAGTTTTAAGCCTAATCTTAAAAGTAGAGAGGGTGTCTGTCTCCCTGATCTGAATTGGGAGCTGGTTCCACAGGAGAGGAGCCTGAAAGCTGAAGGCTCTGCCTCCCATTCTACTCTTACAAACCCTAGGAACTACAAGTAAGCCTGCAGTCTGAGAGCGAAGCGCTCTGTTGGGGTGATATGGTACTACGAGGTCCCTAAGATAAGATGGGACCTGATTATTCAAAACCTTATAAGTAAGAAGAAGAATTTTAAATTCTATTCTAGAATTAACAGGAAGCCAATGAAGAGAGGCCAATATGGGTGAGATATGCTCTCTCCTTCTAGTCCCCGTCAGTACTCTAGCTGCAGCATTTTGAATTAACTGAAGGCTTTTTAGGGAACTTTTAGGACAACCTGATAATAATGATGCAGAAAGTTTGACCACATTACACCCATGTTGGCGTCTCTTCACTGGCTTCCTGTTTCTGTGAGATCTGATTTTAAGGTTCTGCTACTGGCCTATAAAATTGTTCATGGACTTGCACCTCCCTACCTAGCTGAGCTAATTAAACCCTACGTACCGGCCTGGGCTCTGCATTCTCAGGGTGCAGGACTACTTTGTGTCCCTAGGGTGAATAAGAAGTCTGTGGGTCACACAGCTTTCTCTTATCATGCCCCTGTTCTGTGGAATGATCTCCCTGCACAAGTGGTGGTTTTTGATATGGGCCATGCGGGCTGTCACCTTGGGTGGCATTTATGGAGGGGGGCACCGTGGGGATGAGCACTTAAAAAAAAATCATGTCCATCGCAAAATTATTTTCTTGTCACTGTGTGTAGAATTGGCAAATTGGTGCCCCTTGCAGGCAGCAGGAGGGGCCCCTGCTTCCTGAAGCAGTGAGATGGTGAGAGAAAGGGGAGGGGCGCGCCGCGCTCAGTGAACAGTTCACCTCTGGGTTTCTCTAATGGGAGGGACAAGTGTCGGGGGGGCGTGGTCTAAAGTCAGTTCCACCTTGACTTTCTTCCAAATAACACACATCTCATTCATAACATTCTAAATACAGACTTATAATTCCTGCACATTTTTCTGAATTGTGTCACATGTCCTACTGCACACAGACAGGATCCAGCTTGATCCCGAGCTGGACGCAGCCAAATTCTCTCTGTGCGCAGCAGGAAACCATGGACAGACGCTCTCCTCCCGTCTGCTCCGCTTTGGCTCCGTCCACTTAGGACGCAGCACAGAACCCGAAAACTTTTGCAGATTAATTAATGCCAAGGATTTACACATTTAGCCTAATATGTACAAACATCAAGCTAAACAGACTGTCACTAAATATTAATAAGACAAATTTCATATTGTTTAATGACAGAGCAAAAAAAAATAACGTGTCATTACAAATAGATGGAATGGATATACAAAGGGTAAAAGAAATGAAATTTTTAGGAGTCATGATTGATGAAGATCTTACATGGAAGTCACACATAAATTACATAAAAGGAAAAATAGCGAAAGCCATTGCTGTTTTGCATAAAATAAAATATTCATTAAATAGTTATGGTTTATTAACATTGTACAATTCATTGATTTTCCCATATTTAACTTATTGTGTAGAAATCTGGGGATCAATATATACAACTTATATACAACCTTTGTTTATTCTGCAGAAAAGGGCTTTAAGGGTGATTAGCAACAGTGGTTTTAGAGATCCATCTAATCCATTGTTCATTAAGTATAGGGTACTTAAATTTCGTGATTTGGTCAATTTGAAAATATTACAAACAATGCACCAAGCTAATAAAAATGCTTTACCAACAAACATTCAAAATATGTTTGAGAAAAGAGTAAGTAGTTATAAACTGAAAGGAACAGAATTCTTTAGAAAACCAAGATACAGAACCAAAGTAAAGGAACGGAGTATTGCAGTAAATGGTGTAAAATTATGGAACAATCTCAACAAAGAAATTAAAGAATTAAGGTCGCTTAAATTATTTAAAAAACATATTAAACTAGATGTATTAAGTAAGTATGAAACTATAAAATAAGTTAGTGGGCTGTAAGGAAGTTAAAAAAAATGTAATTTGTTAATAATGTATAAAATGTTTTAAGTTTAAAAATGTAACCTATCAGAGATGTAATCTATTAAATAATGGTCATAATTATGAAATAAGTCAGTGGTATGTGACAAGTTAAAGAAATACAATCTGTTAAATAATGTTGAAAAATGACGCTGGATATTGAAAGATTGTATTGTAAAAAGGGGCAGAAAATATAAGACTTGTTCTTCTCTCTGCTCCTTTTCATTCTGGTAATGGAGATGCTTTATTTCTGCTTTTCTGTTTTTTGTTTTCTTTTAAATGAATGAAATAAATAAATAAAATAAAAAATAAAATAAATAAAATAAATATTGAGCTAAAGAGCTAATTGTTCCTCCATGAAAGACAGATTAATAATGACAGACATTTAGCACGTGAGGACATGTTTATTCAAACTTGCAGTCCATGGATGTTTTGTTTTGGAGTAATATTGTAACCTGCGGGCTTTTGATGTCAATTTCAATCCTAATCCAATAACCTTTTTTCCACGAATCTGATTGGTTAATCGTGTGAGAGCGCAGACCGTGTAATATCTTATATACGTGTAATTTTTGCAACAATGGTGGCAAAAGATGTATTACTCTGCGCCCTGACCGCTGTTCTGATGAGATGTGATTACCATCGAATGTCGTTCCTGCCCGCTGTGTGCAACTGCGCATGCGCACACATGCACCGTATTGTCGGGATGCGGAACTTTCTTCAGAACACCGGCTGTGCCCGCTGCTAGCTGTTAGCGCTGTTAGCTCAGAGTGAGAGAAAGTTGCGTGCCGCCGCCAAAATGATTGAATTTAAGCTACCGTACAAAAGTACTGATGTGGATTCTCATACCGAATTACCGTTTCATGTTTGATGGATTTTCACATTCAATGGTTTACTCCACCCCCTGACCGCTTTTGGGGAGATGATGCTGCCTCACGGTAAACCAGATTACCTAGAGAAAAATAAACCGTGCAGATGTTGGATTTGATTGGAGTGGGAATAACCCCATTGTGTCTGATGCTGTGCGGATGTTCATGCTGTTGTACAGGTGAACAGGTCCATTTTACGGCTCCGCTAACACGTCACCATAAAACTGATTTTGTCCAGCTCCGCTACGCGTCACTGGCAAACCTGTATGTTTGACCGTATAACCCAGCATGATCGTCCACTCGTCATCAGACACAACAGGGTTATTCACTAAGTGACGCACAGAAATGACACATGTGCAGTGAAGGCAGGGGGCCCAGTTTGTAGGGGGGGACTGTTCGGTCTACGACACCGGAACCGGATGTGGCCTGAGTGGCTCCTTCTGTTGGTGTGGCACTGTTGCACACTGGACATGCAGCGGTTTCCTTCTCTATGTCCTCGGTCATTGTGGGCCAGAACACAGTACCGCGAGCTTGGCGCTGAGTGGACTCCCTTTAAGTGTTATTGTGTTCTGGGTGTGCAGTTTTGTATGTGAACCTGCCTGTTGTGTTTGTCTTTCTGTTGCACTCCCACATTGGTTTGACTCCCTCTTTAGTTTTCTGTTTCATGAACCTGATCGTGGTCAGTGTTTAGTTTTCACTAATCATTGCTGGTTTTCTTATTTTCTTATGCTTGTTTTCTGCAGTTCTTCTGACTCTGACATTCCGTTTTGCATCTTGCATTATGTTTTTTTTTTTTTTTTTGAGTTCACGCTTTCTTTGTGGTTTTATTATGTTCTTTCCTCCACTCAGATTCTGAGGCCTGTTTGGTTCAGCCGACCTGCTTCCTTCTTTCCACATATGCACTGACTGTTCCTGTCTCCTCAGTTACACCCACCTGTGGTTAATTATTTCATTTGGTATTTAAACCTTGTCATGTCCTTTGCCACTCGCTGACTCGTTCTCACTTCTAGTCACTCTGTGTGAGTGTTGTTGGAACAGTCTTTGATCCGCCTGTGTCACCCTGTTTTATACAGTTTTTCTGTATGAATCCCCTCCATGTGTTTTGTCTCCTGCTCCATCCCGTTACCTCCAGTTAGTGGTTTCTACTTTGGGAAATTTGGATTAGTATTTTTGTTAGGGATTTCACTGTTTTTTAGGACCATGTGTTTTGGGCCATGTCTTTAGGACCGTGTGTTTAGGGCCGTGTGTTTTTTTTTTTAGGGCCGTGTGTTTAGGGCCGTGTCTTTAGGACCATGTGTTTAGGACCATCTGTTTAGGACCATGTGATTTTTAGGGCCGTGTGTTTAGGGCCTTGTGTCTTGGGCTGTGTCTTTAGAATCATTTGTTTAGAACCATGTGGTTTTTTTAGGCCCGGTGTTTAGGATCATGTGGTTTTTAGGACCATGTGTTTAGGACCATGTGTTTAGGACCGTGTGTTTTTTAGGACCATGTGTTTAGGACCATGTGTTTTTTAAGACCGTGTGTTTAGGACCGTGTGTTTTTTAGGACCGTGTGTTTAGGACCATGTGTTTTTTAGGACCGTGTGTTTAGGACCATGTGTTTTTTAGGACCGTGTGGTTAGGACCATGTGTTTTGGACTGTGCGTTTCTCACCTTTGTAGACAATAAATCACCTGTGGATTTTTTTCTCTCTAATCCTCTTCTCGTTACTGCCTACATTTTGGGGTTCATGCCAGAACTATCATCACAACAGACTTGGAGCCTCAGTGCCCTCTGTGGAGGATGGTGGTGTATTTCTTTTGCAGGGACGTGGGGATAACGGTCCTAGGGCCTTTCATGATGATGCCATCTTCAGTGGAGGGTTCATGTCAGTATGAGAAATACTGATGACTCTCTGTGGGTAGTTCCGTTTGTCTTTATTACAACCCCAGTTCCACTGAAGTTGGGACATTGTGTAAAATACAAGAATACAATGATTTGGGAGTCACGTGGGCACAGCGAACAAGGTTTAAAGTAAACTGGGATTTTGTGCTGTCTGAAGTTCCTCTGTAGTTTTTCCCCTACTCCTGCTAAATAAGGGAGAGACACTCCTCTTCTTCTTGTCTCCATCTCCTGTCTATCTGGTCTCTTTGTTCTCTGGGACTTCTGCACTTTGTCCAGGGACCATCGTGGGTACCCACATACTGTGAGGGCTTTCCGGACAAGTTGTTGTTCTTTAGCCCTTCCCTCTGCAGTTGTGGGCACCTGTAGGGCTCTGTGCTTATTTAGCAGGAGTAGGGGAAAAACTACAGAGGATCTTCAGACAGCACAAAATCCCAGTTTACTTTAAACCGGTTAACACCCTGAGACAGAAATTAGTTCACCATAAGGACAGGATCCCTAGTTACAAACAGAGCAATGTAGTGTATTCTCTCAGATGTCAGGAAAACTGTAATGAACACTACATAGGTGAGACTAAGCAACCTTTACACAAAAGGCTATACCAGCACCGCAGAGAGGGCGCCAGTGGACCTCAGTCTGCAGTTCATCTCCACCTTAAAGACACTAACCACACGTTTGAGGACAAGGAAGTTAAAATCTTAGCCAGAAAGAAGAAATGGTTTGAGAGAGGAGTCAAGGAGGCATTCTTTGTAAAACAGTTGAAACCCAGCCTTAACTGGGGAGGGGGTCTGAGACACACTTTGTCCCCTGTTTACAATGGGGTACTCAGGTCAAAGCAGTTTCAGTCTTTTGTTCATGGTAATGAGTCATTCATGTCATCTATCTTTATTAGTTGGCTATGTACCACAGGCTTTTAAGGTGGCAGTAATTAAACCATTACTTAAAAAGCCATCACTTGACCCAGCTATCTTAGCTAATTATAGGCCAATCTCCAACCTTCCTTTTCTCTCAAAAATTCTTGAAAGGGTAGTTGTAAAACAGCTAACTGATCATCTGCAGAGGAATGGTCTATTTGAAGAGTTTCAGTCAGGTTTTAGAATTCATCATAGTACAGAAACAGCATTAGTGAAGGTTACAAATGATCTTCTTATGGCCTCGGACAGTGGACTCATCTCTGTGCTTGTTCTGTTAGACCTCAGTGCTGCTTTTGATACTGTTGACCATAAAATTTTATTACAGAGATTAGAGCATGCCATAGGTATTAAAGGCACTGCGCTGCGGTGGTTTGAATCATATTTATCTAATAGATTACAATTTGTTCATGTAAATGGGGAATCTTCTTCACAGACTAAGGTTAATTATGGAGTTCCACAAGGTTCTGTGCTAGGACCAATTTTATTCACTTTATACATGCTTCCCTTAGGCAGTATTATTAGACGGCATTGCTTAAATTTTCATTGTTATGCAGATGATACCCAGCTTTATCTATCCATGAAGCCAGAGGACACACACCAATTAGCTAAACTGCAGGATTGTCTTACAGACATAAAGACATGGATGACCTCTAATTTCCTGCTTTTAAACTCAGATAAAACTGAAGTTATTGTACTTGGCCCCACAAACCTTAGAAACATGGTGTCTAACCAGATCCTTACTCTGGATGGCATTACCCTGACCTCTAGTAATACTGTGAGAAATCTTGGAGTCATTTTTGATCAGGATATGTCATTCAAAGCGCATATTAAACAAATATGTAAGACTGCTTTTTTGCATTTACGCAATATCTCTAAAATTAGAAAGGTCTTGTCTCAGAGTGATGCTGAAAAACTAATTCATGCATTTATTTCCTCTAGGCTGGACTATTGTAATTCATTATTATCAGGTTGTCCTAAAAGTTCCCTGAAAAGCCTTCAGTTAATTCAAAATGCTGCAGCTAGAGTACTGACGGGGACTAGAAGGAGAGAGCATATCTCACCCATATTGGCCTCTCTTCATTGGCTTCCTGTTAATTCTAGAATAGAATTTAAAATTCTTCTTCTTACTTTAAGGTTTTGAATAATCAGGTCCCATCTTATCTTAGGGACCTCATAGTACCATATCACCCCAATAGAGCGCTTCGCTCTCAGACTGCAGGCTTACTTGTAGTTCCTAGGGTTTGTAAGAGTAGAATGGGAGGCAGAGCCTTCAGCTTTCAGGCTCCTCTCCTGTGGAACCAGCTCCCAGTTCAGATCAGGGAGACAGACACCCTCTCTACTTTTAAGATTAGGCTTAAAACTTTCCTTTTTGCTAAAGCTTATAGTTAGGGCTGGATCAGGTGACCCTGAACCATCCCTTAGTTATGCTGCTATAGACTTAGACTGCTGGGGGGTTCCCATGATGCACTGAGTGTTTCTTTCTCTTTTTGCTCTGTATGCACCACTCTGCATTTAATCATTAGTGATTGATCTCTGCTCCCCTCCACAGCATGTCTTTTTCCTGGTTCTCTCCCTCAGCCCCAACCAGTCCCAGCAGAAGGCTGCCCCTCCCTGAGCCTGGTTCTGCTGGAGGTTTCTTCCTGTTAAAAGGGAGTTTTTCCTTCCCACTGTCGCCAAGTGCTTGCTCACAGGGGGTCGTTTTGACCTTTGGGGTTTTTACGTAATTATTGTATGGCCTTGCCTTACAATATAAAGCGCCTTGGGGCAACTGTTTGTTGTGATTCGGCACTATATAAATAAAATTGAAATAAAATTGAATTGAAATTGAATTGAATCAGGAGAGTCGTCAAGGGAGCCATCAGGAGAGGCGTCAGTCCCATCATTAGGAGGGAGAGCTGCCCTGTCATTAGGAGGGTGCTAACTAGAGCACAATAGGTGCTAATAAGAGCTATTGATTAGTCACTAGCCTATAGCAGTCTGCCTCTCGGTAGGAGGGGTCTGGTTAGGTTTAAAACTCCAGCTTTTGTGGCTCCTGTTTATTCTTCTCTACAAGAGTCAAGACAGAAGTCAGACTACCAGAGCAAGAATTTTAGCTGAGGAAGCTTCTGTGATTTGAAGCGAAACGTCCTCGTGTCAAGCAACCCAGTCCAGTCGAAGATTCAAGCTTCTCTACTATCAGACAGAATGGCAAAATTAAGGGAATTCACATTAACAAAACTGAACATAAAATAGCGTGCTATGCAGACAACGTCCTCCTTTACCTGAGATGTTCCTGCCAGAGGTCATGACATTCTTAAAACACTTAGGTTCTATGTCAGGATATAATCTAAACATCAATAAAAGTGAAATTCTTACATATAATTTCAGTCCATGTGAAAAAAATAAAGGAAATATATCCTCTGAGATGGAAAACAGAATCTTTTAAATATCTGAGAGTAATTTTACTTCAAGATTTGACAAAAGTTCATGAGAAAAGCTATGAACCTCTGTTCCATAAGATCAAGGAGGACATTATGAGGTGGAATCTCTTACCCATCCTGTGTCGAAGTGCAAGAATTGAAACAATAAAAATTAATATATTACAGAGGCTCCTCTGTCTATTTCAGACGCTATCAAACTGTCGAGTGAGACAAAAGGGAAGAAACCTAGAATCTGACATAAAACATTATAATTGTTTCAACAGAAGTGGGGATGGGGTCTGGCATCTCTGGGAAATTATTAACCTCTCCTCCTCTCCCTCGTACAAGGCACAATTTACACCTACAGGCTGTGTTACCAGATAAAAATCTCCAACAGACAGACTGGAGAATCCATGGGTAAAATCCTCTCTCAAGGTTTAGGGATCACTAATTACAAAATCTAAAGTAACGCCATGAGGTTGGTTCACCTAGGTGTCATATAAATAAAACTTTAAGTTGGTGCGCCTATGATTCAGATTTCATACCAAATAAATCTGATGATAGATTCAAAGCTTGGATCAAAAAACGCATCAATGTGCAGCATTATACAGAAGGATAGTATTACCAGTTTTGAAACTCTAAAGGATAAATTTTCATTACAAAAACAAGATTTCTAACAACGACATTATTATAATCTCAAAATAAAATACAGGGATGGTAGAGAGGCCAATAAACCCTTTGTCCAATTATTTATTGATGCATATGAATCAAACATTATCTCCCGATTGCATGAGAGTCTGCAGAATTTAGAAACTAACTCAACAAAATATATCCAAGTTAAATGGGAAAGGGAAGGAAGTATGACAAATAACAGACAAAAAATGGGAAGACATCTGCATATTTCAATGGAAAACCACAAAATCTCATGCATGGAAGGAATCCTGCTGGAACACGTAGCCCAATACTTCATCACCCCACGGTGAGTCCTCAATACATGTACAGTGGTCCCTCGCTATAACACGGTTCACCTTTCGCGGCCTCGCAGTTTCGCGGATTTGTTGTAGTGCAATTTTGCATGCTTCTTCTTCTTTTTTTAACAGCGCATTGTGTTCTGTGTCCTCATCAGGCGAGCCGGTCGGCATCACCACGATTGCTCTCACTGCCTCCGATGCACTTACTGAGTCTGCGGGCTCGGTAAGTGCCGCAGCGGGCCACTCACACCACCCCACTGTCTGCTGTGTGGAGTTGCGGCCAAAATCTGGCAACAGGTCCAGAGACTACGCTCGCTGTTTTGATGCAGAGTGCTCCAGCAGCCCGCAAGGATAGAATTCTTGCAGAAAAATCCGCAGCGCTGCATGGTCTCGGTAACCGCAGCCGCAGAGCTCCGTGGCCACTGAGAGAAGTTTGTATCTTTTTAATGATTCTGTGTAGGCTCTCAGTTGTCCAGGTGGTTTCCATAGTAGAGAAGCTTGACTCTTCGACTGGACTGGGTTGCTTGACGTGAGGACGTTTCGCTTCAAATCGCAGAAGCTTCCTCAGCTAAAATTCTTGCTCTGGAAGTCTGACTTCTGTCTTGACTCTTGTAGAGAAGAATAAACCAGAAGCCAACAAAAGCTGGAGTTTTTTAACCTAACCAGACCCCTCCTACTGAGAGGCAGACTGCTATAGGCTAGTGACTAAACAATAGCTCTAATTAGCACCTATTGTGCTCTAGTTGCCTTGGGGCAACTGTTTGTTGTGATTTGGCGCTATATAAAAAAAAAATTGATTGATTGATTGATAGTTAGCACTCTCCTAATGATGGGATGGAAGCCTCCCCTGATGGCTCCCTTGACGACTCTCTCCTGATGACGTGAATGACTCATTACCATGAACAAAAGACTGAAACTGCTTTGACCTGAGTACCCCATTGTAAACAGGGGACAAAGCGTGTCTGAGACCCGCCCCCCGGTTAAGGCTGGGTTTCAACTGTTTCACAAAGAATGCCTCTTTCACTCCTCTCTCAAACCATTTCTTCTCTCTGGCTAAGATTTTAACTTCCTTGTCCTCAAACGTGTGGTTAGTGTCTTTAAGGTGGAGATGAACTGCAGACTGAGGTCCACTGGTGCCCTCTCTGCGGTGCTGGTATAGCCTTTTGTGTAAAGGTTGCTTAGTCTCACCTATGTAGTGTTCGTTACAGTTTTCCTGACATCTGATAGAATACACTACATTGCTCTGTTTGTAACTAGGGATCCTGTCCTTAGGGTGAACTAATTTCTGTCTCAAGGTGTTAACTGGTTTAAAGTAAACTGGGATTTTGTGCTGTCTGAAGATCCTCTGTAGTTTTTCCCCTACTCCTGCTAAATAAGGGAGAGACACTCCTCTTCTTCTTGTCTCCGTCTCCTGTCTATCTGGTCTCTTTGTTTTCTGGGACTTCTGCATTTTGTCCAGGGACCAACGTGGGTACGCACATACTGTGAGGGCTTTCCGTACAAGTTGTTGTTCTTTAGCCCTTCCCTCTGCAGTTGTGGGCACCTGTAGGGCTCTGTGTTGAAGCGTCCTGATCACCCCGAGCTTGTGTTCCAGGGGGTGGTTTGAGCCAAAGAGCAGATATTGGTCAGTGTGAGTGGGTTTTCTGTAAACCCCTGTCTGGAGCTGCCTGTTCTCTCCAATCGTAACATCACAGTCCAAGAAGGCTAAATGGTTGTTTCTGGCATCCTCACGTGTGAACTTGATATTGGAATCCACCATACTACCAGAGCAAGAATTTTAGCTGAGGAAGCTTCTGTGATTTGAAGCGAAACGTCCTCACGTCAAGCAACCCAGTCCAGTCGAAGATTCAAGCTTCTCTACTATCTTTTTAATGACTTGGATTCTTTGTGGGTCCTACGTCCGTCCCGCAACGGTAACACCAGAGGCAGTGAGCGAAGAAACAGCACACACATTGTGTTCTGTGTGTGTCTGTTTATAAGAATCTTCTCGCCCAGAAGACAAAAGAGCGCCAGCAACTACCCATAAATGTGTTCACTCAGAAAAAGACACCTGCACCGAGGTTTGACTCAGTGGTAAAGGTGTGACAGCGGAACTGGCGCCAGGACAAAGAGGCGCGGTCAGAGGAACTGTGAAATACTAGTCAGTCACTATTAATAATTTCTTATGTGTCCAACCTCGTAGGTTGATCGTTAAAATTAAATTCATTAGTTCTAAAAGCCATCATAATTATTTATAGGAAAACGTTCTATTTTTATTTCTCAAACAAATGTTTGGGTCTGAAAACAGGTTTTGATCTTTGGTTTCATTCTATAATACTGGACTTATTTTTCTACTAAGGTTTGAATTTTGAGAGTGTTTAGACAGGAGAGAAAAGTGACAAAATGTTCATGTCTGTTTGACAAAAGTGTATAAAGTGTGTAGTGAGGGGTTTTACAGCCTTAAAACAGTGGACATATACAATGTTTTAAGTTTTCAGCTAATGATAGGACAGATGTGACAGTGGACATATACAATGTTTTAAGTTTTCAGCTAATGATAGGACAGATGTGACAGTGGACATATACAATGTTTTAAGTTTTCAGCTAATGATAGGACAGATGTGACAGTGGACATATACAATGTTTTAAGTTTTCAACTAATGATTGGACAGATGTGACAGTGGACATATACAATGTTTTAAGTTTTCAACTAATGATTGGACAGATGTGACAGTGGACATATACAATGTTTTAAGTTTTCAACTAATGATTGGACAGATGTGACAGTGGACATATACAATGTTTTAAGTTTTCAACTAATGATTGGACAGATGTGACAGTGGACATATACAATGTTTTAAGTTTTCAACTAATGATTGGACAGATGTGACAGTGGACATATACAATGTTTTAAGTTTTCAACTAATGATAGGACAGATGTGACAGTGGACATATACAATGTTTTAAGTTTTCAACTAATGATTGGACAGATGTGACAGTGGACATATACAATGTTTTAAGTTTTCAACTAATGATTGGACAGATGTGACAGTGGACATATACAATGTTTTAAGTTTTCAACTAATGATTGGACAGATGTGACAGTGGACATATACAATGTTTTAAGTTTTCAACTAATGATTGGACAGATGTGACAGTGGACATATACAATGTTTTAAGTTTTCAACTAATGATAGGACAGATGTGACAGTGGACATATACAATGTTTTAAGTTTTCAACTAATGATTGGACAGATGTGACAGTGGACATATACAATGTTTTAAGTTTTCAACTAATGATTGGACAGATGTGACAGTGGACATATACATTGTTTTAAGTTTTCAACTAATGATTGGACAGATGTGACAGTGGACATATACAATGTTTTAAGTTTTCAACTAATGATTGGACAGATGTGACAGTGGACATATACAATGTTTTAAGTTTTCAACTAATGATTGGACAGATGTGACAGTGGACATATACAATGTTTTAAGTTTTCAACTAATGATTGGACAGATGTGACAGTGGACATATACAATGTTTTAAGTTTTCAGCTAATGATAGGACAGATGTGACAGTGGACATATACAATGTTTTAAGTTTTCAACTAATGATTGGACAGATGTGACAGTGGACATATACAATGTTTTAAGTTTTCAGCTAATGATAGGACAGATGTGACAGTGGACATATACAATGTTTTAAGTTTTCAACTAATGATTGGACAGATGTGACAGTGGACATATACAATGTTTTAAGTTTTCAACTAATGATTGGACAGATGTGACAGTGGACATATACAATGTTTTAAGTTTTCAACTAATGATTGGACAGATGTGACAGTGGACATATACAATGTTTTAAGTTTTCAACTAATGATTGGACAGATGTGACAGTGGACATATACAATGTTTTAAGTTTTCAACTAATGATTGGACAGATGTGACAGTGGACATATACAATGTTTTAAGTTTTCAACTAATGATTGGACAGATGTGACAGTGGACATATACAATGTTTTAAGTTTTCAGCTAATGATTGGACAGATGTGACAGTGGACATATACAATGTTTTAAGTTTTCAGCTAATGATAGGACAGATGTGACAGTGGACATATACAATGTTTTAAGTTTTCAGCTAATGATAGGACAGATGTGACAGTGGACATATACAATGTTTTAAGTTTTCAACTAATGATTGGACAGATGTGACAGTGGACATATACAATGTTTTAAGTTTTCAACTGATGATTGGACAGATGTGACAGTGGACATATACAATGTTTTAAGTTTTCAACTAATGATTGGACAGATGTGACAGTGGACATATACAATGTTTTAAGTTTTCAACTAATGATTGGACAGATGTGACAGTGGACATATACAATGTTTTAAGTTTTCAACTAATGATTGGACAGATGTGACAGTGGACATATACAATGTTTTAAGTTTTCAGCTAATGATAGGACAGATGTGACAGTGGACATATACAATGTTTTAAGTTTTCAGCTAATGATAGGACAGATGTGACAGTGGACATATACAATGTTTTAAGTTTTCAACTAATGGTTGGACAGATGTGTCAGTGGACATATACAATGTTTTAAGTTTTCAACTAATGATTGGACAGATGTGACAGTGGACATATACAATGTTTTAAGTTTTCAACTAATGATTGGACAGATGTGTCAGTGGACATATACAATGTTTTAAGTTTTCAACTAATGATTGGACAGATGTGACAGTGGACATATACAATGTTTTAAGTTTTCAAGTAATGATTGGACAGATGTGTCAGTGGACATATACAATGTTTTAAGTTTTCAACTAATGATTGGACAGATGTGACAGTGGACATATACAATGTTTTAAGTTTTCAACTAATGATTGGACAGATGTGACAGTGGACATATACATTGTTTTAAGTTTTCAACTAATGATTGGACAGATGTGACAGTGGACATATACAATGTTTTAAGTTTTCAACTAATGATTGGACAGATGTGACAGTGGACATATACAATGTTTTAAGTTTTCAACTAATGATTGGACAGATGTGACAGTGGACATATACAATGTTTTAAGTTTTCAACTAATGATTGGACAGATGTGTCAGTGGACATATACAATGTTTTAAGTTTTCAACTAATGATTGGACAGATGTGACAGTGGACATATACAATGTTTTAAGTTTTCAACTAATGATTGGACAGATGTGACAGTGGACATATACATTGTTTTAAGTTTTCAACTAATGATAGGACAGATGTGACAGTGGACATATACAATGTTTTAAGTTTTCAACTAATGATTGGACAGATGTGACAGTGGACATATACAATGTTTTAAGTTTTCAACTAATGATTGGACAGATGTGACAGTGGACATATACAATGTTTTAAGTTTTCAACTAATGATTGGACAGATGTGACAGTGGACATATACAATGTTTTAAGTTTTCAACTAATGATTGGACAGATGTGACAGTGGACATATACAATGTTTTAAGTTTTCAGCTAATGATAGGACAGATGTGACAGTGGACATATACAATGTTTTAAGTTTTCAACTAATGGTTGGACAGATGTGTCAGTGGACATATACAATGTTTTAAGTTTTCAACTAATGATTGGACAGATGTGACAGTGGACATATACAATGTTTTAAGTTTTCAACTAATGATTGGACAGATGTGTCAGTGGACATATACAATGTTTTAAGTTTTCAACTAATGATTGGACAGATGTGACAGTGGACATATACAATGTTTTAAGTTTTCAAGTAATGATTGGACAGATGTGTCAGTGGACATATACAATGTTTTAAGTTTTCAACTAATGATTGGACAGATGTGACAGTGGACATATACAATGTTTTAAGTTTTCAACTAATGATTGGACAGATGTGACAGTGGACATATACAATGTTTTAAGTTTTCAACTAATGATTGGACAGATGTGACAGTGGACATATACAATGTTTTAAGTTTTCAACTAATGATTGGACAGATGTGACAGTGGACATATACAATGTTTTAAGTTTTCAACTAATGATTGGACAGATGTGACAGTGGACATATACAATGTTTTAAGTTTTCAACTAATGATTGGACAGATGTGTCAGTGGACATATACAATGTTTTAAGTTTTCAACTAATGATTGGACAGATGTGACAGTGGACATATACAATGTTTTAAGTTTTCAACTAATGATTGGACAGATGTGACAGTGGACATATACATTGTTTTAAGTTTTCAACTAATGATAGGACAGATGTGACAGTGGACATATACAATGTTTTAAGTTTTCAACTAATGATTGGACAGATGTGACAGTGGACATATACAATGTTTTAAGTTTTCAACTAATGATTGGACAGATGTGACAGTGGACATATACAATGTTTTAAGTTTTCAACTAATGATTGGACAGATGTGACAGTGGACATATACATTGTTTTAAGTTTTCAACTAATGATTGGACAGATGTGACAGTGGACATATACAATGTTTTAAGTTTTCAACTAATGATTGGACAGATGTGTCAGTGGACATATACAATGTTTTAAGTTTTCAACTAATGATTGGACAGATGTGACAGTGGACATATACAATGTTTTAAGTATTCAACTAATGATTGGACAGATGTGACAGTGGACATATACATTGTTTTAAGTTTTCAACTAATGATAGGACAGATGTGACAGTGGACATATACAATGTTTTAAGTTTTCAGCTAATGATAGGACAGATGTGACAGTGGACATATACAATGTTTTAAGTTTTCAGCTAATGATAGGACAGATGTGACAGTGGACATATACAATGTTTTAAGTTTTCAACTAATGATTGGACAGATGTGACAGTGGACATATACAATGTTTTAAGTTTTCAACTAATGATTGGACAGATGTGTCAGTGGACATATACAATGTTTTAAATTTTCAACTAATGATTGGACAGATGTGACAGTGGACATATACAATGTTTTTAAGTTTTCAGCTAATGATTGGACAGATGTGACAGTGGACATATACAATGTTTTAAGTTTTCAACTAATGATTGGACAGATGTGTCAGTGGACATATACAATGTTTTAAGTTTTCAACTAATGATTGGACAGATGTGACAGTGGACATATACAATGTTTTTAAGTTTTCAGCTAATGATTGGACAGATGTGACAGTGGACATATACAATGTTTTAAGTTTTCAACTAATGATTGGACAGATGTGACAGTGGACATATACAATGTTTTAAGTTTTCAACTAATGATTGGACAGATGTGACAGTGGACATATACATTGTTTTAAGTTTTCAACTAATGATAGGACAGATGTGACAGTGGACATATACAATGTTTTAAGTTTTCAGCTAATGATAGGACAGATGTGACAGTGGACATATACAATGTTTTAAGTTTTCAACTAATGATTGGACAGATGTGACAGTGGACATATACAATGTTTTAAGTTTTCAACTAATGATTGGACAGATGTGACAGTGGACATATACAATGTTTTAAGTTTTCAACTAATGATTGGACAGATGTGACAGTGGACATATACAATGTTTTAAGTTTTCAACTAATGATTGGACAGATGTGACAGTGGACATATACAATGTTTTAAGTTTTCAACTAATGATTGGACAGATGTGACAGTGGACATATACAATGTTTTAAGTTTTCAACTAATGATTGGACAGATGTGACAGTGGACATATACAATGTTTTAAGTTTTCAACTAATGATTGGACAGATGTGACAGTGGACATATACAATGTTTTAAGTTTTCAGCTAATGATAGGACAGATGTGACAGTGGACATATACAATGTTTTAAGTTTTCAGCTAATGATTGGACAGATGTGACAGTGGACATATACAATGTTTTAAGTTTTCAGCTAATGATTGGACAGATGTGACAGTGGACATATACAATGTTTTAAGTTTTCAACTAATGATTGTATAGATGTGTCAGTGGACATATACAATGTTTTAAGTTTTCAACTAATGATTGGACAGATGTGACAGTGGACATATACAATGTTTTAAGTTTTCAAGTAATGATTGGACAGATGTGTCAGTGGACATATACAATGTTTTAAGTTTTCAACTAATGATTGGACAGATGTGACAGTGGACATATACAATGTTTTAAGTTTTCAACTAATGATTGGACAGATGTGACAGTGGACATATACAATGTTTTAAGTTTTCAGCTAATGATAGGACAGATGTGACAGTGGACATATACAATGTTTTAAGTTTTCAACTAATGGTTGGACAGATGTGTCAGTGGACATATACAATGTTTTAAGTTTTCAACTAATGATTGGACAGATGTGACAGTGGACATATACAATGTTTTAAGTTTTCAACTAATGGTTGGACAGATGTGTCAGTGGACATATACAATGTTTTAAGTTTTCAACTAATGATTGGACAGATGTGACAGTGGACATATACAATGTTTTAAGTTTTCAGCTAATGATAGGACAGATGTGACAGTGGACATATACAATGTTTTAAGTTTTCAGCTAATGATAGGACAGATGTGACAGTGGACATATACAATGTTTTAAGTTTTCAACTAATGGTTGGACAGATGTGTCAGTGGACATATACAATGTTTTAAGTTTTCAACTAATGATTGGACAGATGTGACAGTGGACATATACAATGTTTTAAGTTTTCAACTAATGATTGGACAGATGTGTCAGTGGACATATACAATGTTTTAAGTTTTCAACTAATGATTGGACAGATGTGACAGTGGACATATACAATGTTTTAAGTTTTCAAGTAATGATTGGACAGATGTGTCAGTGGACATATACAATGTTTTAAGTTTTCAACTAATGATTGGACAGATGTGACAGTGGACATATACAATGTTTTAAGTTTTCAACTAATGATTGGACAGATGTGACAGTGGACATATACAATGTTTTAAGTTTTCAACTAATGATTGGACAGATGTGACAGTGGACATATACATTGTTTTAAGTTTTCAACTAATGATTGGACAGATGTGACAGTGGACATATACAATGTTTTAAGTTTTCAACTAATGATTGGACAGATGTGTCAGTGGACATATACAATGTTTTAAGTTTTCAACTAATGATTGGACAGATGTGACAGTGGACATATACAATGTTTTAAGTTTTCAACTAATGATTGGACAGATGTGACAGTGGACATATACATTGTTTTAAGTTTTCAACTAATGATAGGACAGATGTGACAGTGGACATATACAATGTTTTAAGTTTTCAACTAATGATTGGACAGATGTGACAGTGGACATATACAATGTTTTAAGTTTTCAACTAATGATTGGACAGATGTGACAGTGGACATATACAATGTTTTAAGTTTTCAACTAATGATTGGACAGATGTGACAGTGGACATATACAATGTTTTAAGTTTTCAACTAATGATTGGACAGATGTGACAGTGGACATATACAATGTTTTAAGTTTTCAACTAATGATTGGACAGATGTGTCAGTGGACATATACAATGTTTTAAGTTTTCAACTAATGATTGGACAGATGTGACAGTGGACATATACAATGTTTTAAGTTTTCAACTAATGATTGGACAGATGTGACAGTGGACATATACATTGTTTTAAGTTTTCAACTAATGATAGGACAGATGTGACAGTGGACATATACAATGTTTTAAGTTTTCAGCTAATGATAGGACAGATGTGACAGTGGACATATACAATGTTTTAAGTTTTCAGCTAATGATAGGACAGATGTGACAGTGGACATATACAATGTTTTAAGTTTTCAACTAATGATTGGACAGATGTGACAGTGGACATATACAATGTTTTAAGTTTTCAACTAATGATTGGACAGATGTGTCAGTGGACATATACAATGTTTTAAATTTTCAACTAATGATTGGACAGATGTGACAGTGGACATATACAATGTTTTTAAGTTTTCAGCTAATGATTGGACAGATGTGACAGTGGACATATACAATGTTTTAAGTTTTCAACTAATGATTGGACAGATGTGTCAGTGGACATATACAATGTTTTAAGTTTTCAACTAATGATTGGACAGATGTGACAGTGGACATATACAATGTTTTTAAGTTTTCAGCTAATGATTGGACAGATGTGACAGTGGACATATACAATGTTTTAAGTTTTCAACTAATGATTGGACAGATGTGACAGTGGACATATACAATGTTTTAAGTTTTCAACTAATGATTGGACAGATGTGACAGTGGACATATACATTGTTTTAAGTTTTCAACTAATGATAGGACAGATGTGACAGTGGACATATACAATGTTTTAAGTTTTCAGCTAATGATAGGACAGATGTGACAGTGGACATATACAATGTTTTAAGTTTTCAGCTAATGATTGGACAGATGTGACAGTGGACATATACAATGTTTTAAGTTTTCAGCTAATGATTGGACAGATGTGACAGTGGACATATACAATGTTTTAAGTTTTCAACTAATGATTGGATAGATGTGTCAGTGGACATATACAATGTTTTAAGTTTTCAACTAATGATTGGACAGATGTGACAGTGGACATATACAATGTTTTAAGTTTTCAAGTAATGATTGGACAGATGTGTCAGTGGACATATACAATGTTTTAAGTTTTCAACTAATGATTGGACAGATGTGACAGTGGACATATACAATGTTTTAAGTTTTCAACTAATGATTGGACAGATGTGACAGTGGACATATACAATGTTTTAAGTTTTCAACTAATGATTGGACAGATGTGACAGTGGACATATACAATGTTTTAAGTTTTCAACTAATGATTGGACAGATGTGACAGTGGACATATACAATGTTTTAAGTTTTCAACTAATGATTGGACAGATGTGACAGTGGACATATACAATGTTTTAAGTTTTCAACTAATGATTGGACAGATGTGTCAGTGGACATATACAATGTTTTAAGTTTTCAACTAATGATTGGACAGATGTGACAGTGGACATATACAATGTTTTAAGTTTTCAACTAATGATTGGACAGATGTGACAGTGGACATATACATTGTTTTAAGTTTTCAACTAATGATAGGACAGATGTGACAGTGGACATATACAATGTTTTAAGTTTTCAACTAATGATTGGACAGATGTGACAGTGGACATATACAATGTTTTAAGTTTTCAACTAATGATTGGACAGATGTGACAGTGGACATATACAATGTTTTAAGTTTTCAACTAATGATTGGACAGATGTGACAGTGGACATATACATGTTTTAAGTTTTCAACTAATGATTGGACAGATGTGACAGTGGACATATACAATGTTTTAAGTTTTCAACTAATGATTGGACAGATGTGTCAGTGGACATATACAATGTTTTAAGTTTTCAACTAATGATTGGACAGATGTGACAGTGGACATATACAATGTTTTAAGTTTTCAACTAATGATTGGACAGATGTGACAGTGGACATATACATTGTTTTAAGTTTTCAACTAATGATAGGACAGATGTGACAGTGGACATATACAATGTTTTAAGTTTTCAGCTAATGATAGGACAGATGTGACAGTGGACATATACAATGTTTTAAGTTTTCAGCTAATGATTGGACAGATGTGACAGTGGACATATACAATGTTTTAAGTTTTCAGCTAATGATTGGACAGATGTGACAGTGGACATATACAATGTTTTAAGTTTTCAGCTAATGATTGGACAGATGTGACAGTGGACATATACAATGTTTTAAGTTTTCAACTAATGATTGGACAGATGTGTCAGTGGACATATACAATGTTTTAAGTTTTCAACTAATGATTGGACAGATGTGACAGTGGACATATACAATGTTTTAAGTTTTCAGCTAATGATTGGACAGATGTGACAGTGGACATATACAATGTTTTAAGTTTTCAACTAATGATTGGACAGATGTGTCAGTGGACATATACAATGTTTTAAGTTTTCAACTAATGATTGGACAGATGTGACAGTGGACATATACAATGTTTTTAAGTTTTCAGCTAATGATTGGACAGATGTGACAGTGGACATATACAATGTTTTAAGTTTTCAACTAATGATTGGATAGATGTGACAGTGGACATATACAATGTTTTAAGTTTTCAACTAATGATTGGACAGATGTGACAGTGGACATATACATTGTTTTAAGTTTTCAACTAATGATAGGACAGATGTGACAGTGGACATATACAATGTTTTAAGTTTTCAGCTAATGATAGGACAGATGTGACAGTGGACATATACAATGTTTTAAGTTTTCAGCTAATGATTGGACAGATGTGACAGTGGACATATACAATGTTTTAAGTTTTCAACTAATGATTGGACAGATGTGACAGTGGACATATACAATGTTTTAAGTTTTCAGCTAATGATTGGACAGATGTGACAGTGGACATATACAATGTTTTAAGTTTTCAACTAATGATTGGACAGATGTGTCAGTGGACATATACAATGTTTTAAGTTTTCAGCTAATGATTGGACAGATGTGACAGTGGACATATACAATGTTTTAAGTTTTCAACTAATGATTGGACAGATGTGTCAGTGGACATATACATTGTTTTACATTTTCAACTAATGATTGGACAGATGTGACAGTGGACATATACAATGTTTTACGTTTTCAGCTAATGATTAGACAGATGTGACAGTGGACACATACATTGTTTTACGTTTTCAGCTAATGATTGGACAGATGTGACAGTGGACACATACATTGTTTTACGTTTTCAGCTAATGATTGGACAGATGTGACAGTGGACACATACATTGTTTTACGTTTTCAGCTAATGATTGGACAGATGTGACAGTGGACACATACATTGTTTTACGTTTTCAACTAATGATCGGACAGATGTGACATTGTTTTAAGTTTTCAACTAATGATTGGACAGATGTGACAGTGGACATATACATTGTTTTAAATTTTCAACTAATGATTGGACAGATGTATCAGTGGACATATACAATGTTTTAAGTTTTCAAGTAATGATTGGACAGATGTGTCAGTGGACATATACATTGTTTTAAATTTTCAACTAATGATTGGACAGATGTGACAGTGGACATATACATTGTTTTAAATTTTCAACTAATGATTGGACAGATGTGTCAGTGGACATATACAATGTTTTAAGTTTTCAACTAATGATTGGACAGATGTGACAGTGGACATATACAATGTTTTAAGTTTTCAGCTAATGATTGGACAGATGTGACAGTGGACATATACAATGTTTTAAGTTTTCAAGTAATGATCGGACAGATGTGACATTGTTTTAAGTTTTCAACTAATGATTGGACAGATGTGACAGTGGACATATACATTGTTTTAAATTTTCAACTAATGATTGGACAGATGTGTCAGTGGACATATACAATGTTTTAAGTTTTCAAGTAATGATTGGACAGATGTGTCAGTGGACATATACATTGTTTTAAGTTTTCAACTAATGATTGGACAGATGTGTCAGTGGACATATACAATGTTTTAAGTTTTCAACTAATGATTGGACAGATGTGACAGTGGACATATACAATGTTTTTAAGTTTTCAACTAATGATTGGACAGATGTGTCAGTGGACATATACATTGTTTTAAGTTTTCAACTAATGATTGGACAGATGTGACAGTGGACATATACATTGTTTTAAGTTTTCAACTAATGATTGGACAGATGTGTCAGTGGACATATACATTGTTTTAAGTTTTCAACTAATGATTGGACAAATGTGACAGTGGACATATACAATGTTTTAAGTTTTCAACTAATGATTGGACAGATGTGACAGTGGACATATACAATGTTTTAAGTTTTCAGCTAATGATAGGACAGATGTGACAGTGGACATATACATTGTTTTAAGTTTTCAACTAATGATTGGACAGATGTGACAGTGGACACATACATTGTTTTACGTTTTCAGCTAATGATTGGACAGATGTGACAGTGGACACATACATTGTTTTAAGTTTTCAACTGATGATTGGACAGATGTGACAGTGGACATATACATTGTTTTAAGTTTTCAACTAATGATTGGACAGATGTGACAGTGGACATATACATTGTTTTAAGTTTTCAGCTAATGATAGGACAGATGTGACAGTGGACATATACATTGTTTTAAGTTTTCAGCTAATGATAGGACAGATGTGACAGTGGACATATACATTGTTTTAAGTTTTCAGCTAATGATAGGACAGATGTGACAGTGGACATATACGTTTTAAGTTTTCAGCTAATGATTGGACAGATGTGACAGTGGACATATACGTTTTAAGTTTTCAGCTAATGATTGGACAGATGTGACAGTGGACACATACATTGTTTTACGTTTTCAGCTAATGATTGGACAGATGTGACAGTGGACACATACATTGTTTTAAGTTTTCAACTAATGATTGGACAGATGTCACAGTGGACATATACATTGTTTTAAGTTTTCAACTAATGATCGGACAGATGTGACATTGTTTTAAGTTTTCAACTAATGATTGGACAGATGTGACATTGTTTTAAGTTTTCAGCTAATGATTGGACAGATGTGACAGTGGACACATACATTGTTTTAAGTTTTCAACTAATGATCGGACAGATGTGACATTGTTTTAAGTTTTCAACTAATGATTGGACAGATGTGACAGTGGACATATACATTGTTTTAAATTTTCAACTAATGATTGGACAGATGTGTCAGTGGACATATACATTGTTTTAAATTTTCAACTAATGATTGGACAGATGTGACAGTGGACATACACATTGTTTTAAATTTTCAACTAATGATTGGACAGATGTGACAGTGGACACATACATTGTTTTAAATTTTCAACTAATGATTGGACAGATGTGACAGTGGACATATACATTGTTTTATATTTTCAACTAATGATTGGACAGATGTGACAGTGGACATATACATTGTTTTAAATTTTCAACTAATGATTGGACAGATGTGACAGTGGACATATACAATGTTTTAAGTTTTCAGCTAATGATAGGACAGATGTGACAGTGGACATATACAATGTTTTAAGTTTTCAGCTAATGATTGGACAGATGTGACAGTGGACATATACATGTTTAAGTTTCAACTAATGATATGGCCAGATGTTGTGTGAAAGGGAACATATACAATGTTTTAGTTTTCAGCTAAATGATTGGACAGATGTGACAGTGGACTATACAATGTTTAAGTTTTCACTAATGATTGGACAGATGTGACAGTAAGCATATACATGTTTTAAAGTTTCAACTCATGATTCGACAGATGTGATCAGTGGACATATAGCATGTTTTAAGATTTTCAACTACTGATTGGGACAGATGTGTACAGGGGACATATACATGTTTTAAGGTTTCAACTAATGAGTTGGACAGATGTGACCGTGGACATATACCATGTTTTAAGTTGTCAACTAATGATTGGACAGATGTGACAGTGGACATATACAATGTTTTAAGTTTTCAACTAATGATTGGACAGATGTGTCAGTGGACATATACAATGTTTTAAGTTTTCAACTAATGATTGGACAGATGTGACAGTGGACATATACAATGTTTTAAGTTTTCAGCTAATGATTGGACAGATGTGACAGTGGACATATACAATGTTTTAAGTTTTCAACTAATGATTGGACAGATGTGACAGTGGACATATACAATGTTTTAAGTTTTCAACTAATGATTGGACAGATGTGACAGTGGACATATACATTGTTTTAAGTTTTCAACTAATGATAGGACAGATGTGACAGTGGACATATACAATGTTTTAAGTTTTCAGCTAATGATAGGACAGATGTGACAGTGGACATATACAATGTTTTAAGTTTTCAGCTAATGATTGGACAGATGTGACAGTGGACATATACAATGTTTTAAGTTTTCAACTAATGATTGGACAGATGTGACAGTGGACATATACAATGTTTTAAGTTTTCAGCTAATGATTGGACAGATGTGACAGTGGACATATACAATGTTTTAAGTTTTCAACTAATGATTGGACAGATGTGTCAGTGGACATATACAATGTTTTAAGTTTTCAACTAATGATTGGACAGATGTGACAGTGGACATATACAATGTTTTTAAGTTTTCAGCTAATGATTGGACAGATGTGACAGTGGACATATACAATGTTTTAAGTTTTCAACTAATGATTGGACAGATGTGTCAGTGGACATATACATTGTTTTACATTTTCAACTAATGATTGGACAGATGTGACAGTGGACATATACAATGTTTTACGTTTTCAGCTAATGATTAGACAGATGTGACAGTGGACACATACATTGTTTTACGTTTTCAGCTAATGATTGGACAGATGTGACAGTGGACACATACATTGTTTTACGTTTTCAGCTAATGATTGGACAGATGTGACAGTGGACACATACATTGTTTTACGTTTTCAACTAATGATCGGACAGATGTGACAGTGGACATATACATTGTTTTAAATTTTCAACTAATGATTGGACAGATGTATCAGTGGACATATACAATGTTTTAAGTTTTCAAGTAATGATTGGACAGATGTGTCAGTGGACATATACATTGTTTTAAATTTTCAACTAATGATTGGACAGATGTGACAGTGGACATATACATTGTTTTAAATTTTCAACTAATGATTGGACAGATGTGTCAGTGGACATATACAATGTTTTAAGTTTTCAACTAATGATTGGACAGATGTGACAGTGGACATATACAATGTTTTAAGTTTTCAGCTAATGATTGGACAGATGTGACAGTGGACATATACAATGTTTTAAGTTTTCAAGTAATGATTGGACAGATGTGTCAGTGGACATATACATTGTTTTAAATTTTCAACTAATGATTGGACAGATGTGTCAGTGCACATATACAATGTTTTAAGTTTTCAACTAATGATCGGACAGATGTGACATTGTTTTAAGTTTTCAACTAATGATTGGACAGATGTGACAGTGGACATATACATTGTTTTAAATTTTCAACTAATGATTGGACAGATGTGTCAGTGGACATATACAATGTTTTAAGTTTTCAAGTAATGATTGGACAGATGTGTCAGTGGACATATACATTGTTTTAAGTTTTCAACTAATGATTGGACAGATGTGTCAGTGGACATATACAATGTTTTAAGTTTTCAACTAATGATTGGACAGATGTGACAGTGGACATATACAATGTTTTTAAGTTTTCAACTAATGATTGGACAGATGTGACAGTGGACATATACATTGTTTTAAGTTTTCAACTAATGATTGGACAGATGTGACAGTGGACATATACAATGTTTTAAGTTTTCAACTAATGATTGGACAGATGTGTCAGTGGACATATACATTGTTTTAAGTTTTCAACTAATGATTGGACAGATGTGTCAGTGGACATATACATTGTTTTAAGTTTTCAACTAATGATTGGACAAATGTGACAGTGGACATATACAATGTTTTAAGTTTTCAACTAATGATTGGACAGATGTGACAGTGGACATATACAATGTTTTAAGTTTTCAACTAATGATTGGACAGATGTGACAGTGGACATATACAATGTTTTAAGTTTTCAGCTAATGATAGGACAGATGTGACAGTGGACATATACATTGTTTTAAGTTTTCAACTAATGATTGGACAGATGTGACAGTGGACACATACATTGTTTTACGTTTTCAGCTAATGATTGGACAGATGTGACAGTGGACACATACATTGTTTTAAGTTTTCAGCTAATGATTGGACAGATGTGACAGTGGACACATACATTGTTTTAAGTTTTCAACTGATGATTGGACAGATGTGACAGTGGACATATACATTGTTTTAAGTTTTCAACTAATGATTGGACAGATGTGACAGTGGACATATACATTGTTTTAAGTTTTCAGCTAATGATAGGACAGATGTGACAGTGGACATATACATTGTTTTAAGTTTTCAGCTAATGATAGGACAGATGTGACAGTGGACATATACATTGTTTTAAGTTTTCAGCTAATGATAGGACAGATGTGACAGTGGACATATACGTTTTAAGTTTTCAGCTAATGATTGGACAGATGTGACAGTGGACATATACGTTTTAAGTTTTCAGCTAATGATTGGACAGATGTGACAGTGGACACATACATTGTTTTACGTTTTCAGCTAATGATTGGACAGATGTGACAGTGGACACATACATTGTTTTAAGTTTTCAACTAATGATTGGACAGATGTCACAGTGGACATATACATTGTTTTAAGTTTTCAACTAATGATCGGACAGATGTGACATTGTTTTAAGTTTTCAACTAATGATTGGACAGATGTGACAGTGGACATATACATTGTTTTAAATTTTCAACTAATGATTGGACAGATGTGTCAGTGGACATATACATTGTTTTAAATTTTCAACTAATGATTGGACAGATTTGACAGTGGACATACACATTGTTTTAAATTTTCAACTAATGATTGGACAGATGTGACAGTGGACACATACATTGTTTTAAATTTTCAACTAATGATTGGACAGATGTGACAGTGGACATATACATTGTTTTATATTTTCAACTAATGATTGGACAGATGTGACAGTGGACATATACATTGTTTTAAATTTTCAACTAATGATTGGACAGATGTGACAGTGGACATATACAATGTTTTAAGTTTTCAGCTAATGATAGGACAGATGTGACAGTGGACATATACAATGTTTTACGTTTTCAGCTAATGATTGGACAGATGTGACAGTGGACACATACATTGTTTTACGTTTGCAGCTAATGATTGGACAGATGTGACAGTGGACACATACATTGTTTTACGTTTTCAACTAATGATTGGACAGATGTGTCAGTGGACATATACATTGTTTTACATTTTCAACTAATGATTGGACAGATGTGACAGTGGACATATACAATGTTTTAAGTTTTCAGCTAATGATAGGACAGATGTGACAGTGGACACATACAATGTTTTACGTTTTCAGCTAATGATTGGACAGATGTGACAGTGGACACATACATTGTTTTAAGTTTTCAGCTAATGATAGGACAGATGTGACAGTGGACACATACATTGTTTTACGTTTTCAGCTAATGATAGGACAGATGTGACAGTGGACACATACATTGTTTTACGTTTTCAGCTAATGATAGGACAGATGTGACAGTGGACACATACATTGTTTTACGTTTTCAGCTAATGATTGGACAGATGTGACAGTGGACACATACATTGTTTTAAGTTTTCAGCTAATGATTGGACAGATGTGACAGTGGACATATACATTGTGTTAAGTTTTCAGCTAATGATTGGACAGATGTGACAGTGGACATATACACTGTTTTAAGTTTTCAGCTAATGATTGGACAGATGTGACAGTGGACATATACATTGTTTTAAGTTTTCAACTAATGATTGGACAGATGTGTCAGTGGACATATACAATGTTTTAAGTTTTCAACTAATGATTGGACAGATGTGACAGTGGACATATACATTCTTTTAAGTTTTCAGCTAATGATTGGACAGATGTGACAGTGGACACATACATTGTTTTAAGTTTTCAACTGATGATTGGACAGATGTGACAGTGGACATATACATTGTTTTAAGTTTTCAACTAATGATTGGACAGATGTGACAGTGGACATATACATTGTTTTAAGTTTTCAGCTAATGATAGGACAGATGTGACAGTGGACATATACATTGTTTTAAGTTTTCAGCTAATGATAGGACAGATGTGACAGTGGACATATACATTGTTTTACGTTTTCAGCTAATGATTGGACAGATGTGACAGTGGACATATACATTGTTTTAAGTTTTCAGCTAATGATAGGACAGATGTGACAGTGGACATATACAATGTTTTACGTTTTCAGCTAATGATTGGACAGATGTGACAGTGGACACATACATTGTTTTACGTTTGCAGCTAATGATTGGACAGATGTGACAGTGGACACATACATTGTTTTACGTTTTCAACTAATGATTGGACAGATGTGACAGTGGACATATACATTGTTTTAAGTTTTCAGCTAATGATAGGACAGATGTGACAGTGGACATATACGTTTTAAGTTTTCAGCTAATGATTGGACAGATGTGACAGTGGACATATACGTTTTAAGTTTTCAGCTAATGATTGGACAGATGTGACAGTGGACACATACATTGTTTTACGTTTTCAGCTAATGATTGGACAGATGTGACAGTGGACACATACATTGTTTTAAGTTTTCAACTAATGATTGGACAGATGTCACAGTGGACATATACATTGTTTTAAGTTTTCAACTAATGATCGGACAGATGTGACATTGTTTTAAGTTTTCAACTAATGATTGGACAGATGTGACAGTGGACATATACATTGTTTTAAATTTTCAACTAATGATTGGACAGATGTGTCAGTGGACATATACATTGTTTTAAATTTTCAACTAATGATTGGACAGATTTGACAGTGGACATACACATTGTTTTAAATTTTCAACTAATGATTGGACAGATGTGACAGTGGACACATACATTGTTTTAAATTTTCAACTAATGATTGGACAGATGTGACAGTGGACATATACATTGTTTTATATTTTCAACTAATGATTGGACAGATGTGACAGTGGACATATACATTGTTTTAAATTTTCAACTAATGATTGGACAGATGTGACAGTGGACATATACAATGTTTTAAGTTTTCAGCTAATGATAGGACAGATGTGACAGTGGACATATACAATGTTTTACGTTTTCAGCTAATGATTGGACAGATGTGACAGTGGACACATACATTGTTTTACGTTTGCAGCTAATGATTGGACAGATGTGACAGTGGACACATACATTGTTTTACGTTTTCAACTAATGATTGGACAGATGTGTCAGTGGACATATACATTGTTTTACATTTTCAACTAATGATTGGACAGATGTGACAGTGGACATATACAATGTTTTAAGTTTTCAGCTAATGATAGGACAGATGTGACAGTGGACACATACAATGTTTTACGTTTTCAGCTAATGATTGGACAGATGTGACAGTGGACACATACATTGTTTTAAGTTTTCAGCTAATGATAGGACAGATGTGACAGTGGACACATACATTGTTTTACGTTTTCAGCTAATGATAGGACAGATGTGACAGTGGACACATACATTGTTTTACGTTTTCAGCTAATGATAGGACAGATGTGACAGTGGACACATACATTGTTTTACGTTTTCAGCTAATGATTGGACAGATGTGACAGTGGACACATACATTGTTTTAAGTTTTCAGCTAATGATTGGACAGATGTGACAGTGGACATATACATTGTTTTAAGTTTTCAACTAATGATTGGACAGATGTGTCAGTGGACATATACAATGTTTTAAGTTTTCAACTAATGATTGGACAGATGTGACAGTGGACATATACATTCTTTTAAGTTTTCAGCTAATGATTGGACAGATGTGACAGTGGACACATACATTGTTTTAAGTTTTCAACTGATGATTGGACAGATGTGACAGTGGACATATACATTGTTTTAAGTTTTCAACTAATGATTGGACAGATGTGACAGTGGACATATACATTGTTTTAAGTTTTCAGCTAATGATAGGACAGATGTGACAGTGGACATATACATTGTTTTAAGTTTTCAGCTAATGATAGGACAGATGTGACAGTGGACATATACATTGTTTTACGTTTTCAGCTAATGATTGGACAGATGTGACAGTGGACATATACATTGTTTTAAGTTTTCAGCTAATGATAGGACAGATGTGACAGTGGACATATACAATGTTTTACGTTTTCAGCTAATGATTGGACAGATGTGACAGTGGACACATACATTGTTTTACGTTTGCAGCTAATGATTGGACAGATGTGACAGTGGACACATACATTGTTTTACGTTTTCAACTAATGATTGGACAGATGTGTCAGTGGACATATACATTGTTTTACATTTTCAACTAATGATTGGACAGATGTGACAGTGGACATATACAATGTTTTAAGTTTTCAGCTAATGATAGGACAGATGTGACAGTGGACACATACAATGTTTTACGTTTTCAGCTAATGATTGGACAGATGTGACAGTGGACACATACATTGTTTTAAGTTTTCAGCTAATGATAGGACAGATGTGACAGTGGACACATACATTGTTTTACGTTTTCAGCTAATGATAGGACAGATGTGACAGTGGACACATACATTGTTTTACGTTTTCAGCTAATGATAGGACAGATGTGACAGTGGACACATACATTGTTTTACGTTTTCAGCTAATGATTGGACAGATGTGACAGTGGACACATACATTGTTTTAAGTTTTCAGCTAATGATTGGACAGATGTGACAGTGGACATATACATTGTGTTAAGTTTTCAGCTAATGATTGGACAGATGTGACAGTGGACATATACACTGTTTTAAGTTTTCAGCTAATGATTGGACAGATGTGACAGTGGACATATACATTGTTTTAAGTTTTCAACTAATGATTGGACAGATGTGTCAGTGGACATATACAATGTTTTAAGTTTTCAACTAATGATTGGACAGATGTGACAGTGGACATATACATTCTTTTAAGTTTTCAGCTAATGATTGGACAGATGTGACAGTGGACACATACATTGTTTTAAGTTTTCAACTGATGATTGGACAGATGTGACAGTGGACATATACATTGTTTTAAGTTTTCAACTAATGATTGGACAGATGTGACAGTGGACATATACATTGTTTTAAGTTTTCAGCTAATGATAGGACAGATGTGACAGTGGACATATACATTGTTTTAAGTTTTCAGCTAATGATAGGACAGATGTGACAGTGGACATATACATTGTTTTAAGTTTTCAGCTAATGATAGGACAGATGTGACAGTGGACATATACGTTTTAAGTTTTCAGCTAATGATTGGACAGATGTGACAGTGGACATATACGTTTTAAGTTTTCAGCTAATGATTGGACAGATGTGACAGTGGACACATACATTGTTTTACGTTTTCAGCTAATGATTGGACAGATGTGACAGTGGACACATACATTGTTTTAAGTTTTCAACTAATGATTGGACAGATGTCACAGTGGACATATACATTGTTTTAAGTTTTCAACTAATGATCGGACAGATGTGACATTGTTTTAAGTTTTCAACTAATGATTGGACAGATGTGACAGTGGACATATACATTGTTTTAAATTTTCAACTAATGATTGGACAGATGTGTCAGTGGACATATACATTGTTTTAAATTTTCAACTAATGATTGGACAGATGTGACAGTGGACATACACATTGTTTTAAATTTTCAACTAATGATTGGACAGATGTGACAGTGGACACATACATTGTTTTAAATTTTCAACTAATGATTGGACAGATGTGACAGTGGACATATACATTGTTTTATATTTTCAACTAATGATTGGACAGATGTGACAGTGGACATATACATTGTTTTAAATTTTCAACTAATGATTGGACAGATGTGACAGTGGACATATACAATGTTTTAAGTTTTCAGCTAATGATAGGACAGATGTGACAGTGGACATATACAATGTTTTACGTTTTCAGCTAATGATTGGACAGATGTGACAGTGGACACATACATTGTTTTACGTTTGCAGCTAATGATTGGACAGATGTGACAGTGGACATATACAATGTTTTAAGTTTTCAGCTAATGATAGGACAGATGTGACAGTGGACATATACATTGTTTTACATTTTCAACTAATGATTGGACAGATGTGACAGTGGACACATACATTGTTTTACGTTTGCAGCTAATGATTGGACAGATGTGTCAGTGGACATATACATTGTTTTACATTTTCAACTAATGATTGGACAGATGTGACAGTGGACATATACATTGTTTTAAATTTTCAACTAATGATTGGACAGATGTGACAGTGGACATATACAATGTTTTAAGTTTTCAGCTAATGATAGGACAGATGTGACAGTGGACACATACAATGTTTTACGTTTTCAGCTAATGATTGGACAGATGTGACAGTGGACACATACATTGTTTTACGTTTTCAGCTAATGATTGGACAGATGTGACAGTGGACACATACATTGTTTTAAGTTTTCAACTAATGATCGGACAGATGTGACATTGTTTTAAGTTTTCAACTAATGATCGGACAGATGTGACATTGTTTTAAGTTTTCAACTAATGATTGGACAGATGTGTCAGTGGACATATACAATGTTTTAAGTTTTCAACTAATGATCGGACAGATGTGACAGTGGACATATACAATGTTTTAAGTTTTCAACTAATGATTGGACAGATGTGACAGTGGACATATACAATGTTTTAAGTTTTCAACTAATGATTGGACAGATGTGACAGTGGACATATACAATGTTTTAAGTTTTCAACTAATGATTGGACAGATGTGACAGTGGACATATACAATGTTTTAAGTTTTCAACTAATGATTGGACAGATGTGACAGTGGACATATACATTGTTTTAAGTTTTCAACTAATGATTGGACAGATGTGACATTGTTTTAAGTTTTCAACTAATGATTGGACAGATGTGACAGTGGACATATACATTGTTTTAAGTTTTCAACTAATGATTGGACAGATGTGACAGTGGACATATACAATGTTTTAAGTTTTCAGCTAATGATTGGACAGATGTGTCAGTGGACATATACATTGTTTTAAGTTTTCAACTAATGATTGGACAGATGTGACAGTGGACATATACAATGTTTTAAGTTTTCAGCTAATGATTGGACAGATGTGACAGTGGACATATACAATGTTTTAAGTTTTCAACTAATGATTGGACAGATGTGACAGTGGACATATACAATGTTTTAAGTTTTCAACTAATGATTGGACAGATGTGACATTGTTTTAAGTTTTCAACTAATGATTGGACAGATGTGACAGTGGACATATACATTGTTTTAAGTTTTCAACTAATGATTGGACAGATGTGACAGTGGACATATACAATGTTTTAAGTTTTCAGCTAATGATTGGACAGATGTGACAGTGGACATATACATTGTTTTAAGTTTTCAACTAATGATTGGACAGATGTGACAGTGGACATATACATTGTTTTAAGTTTTCAACTAATGATTGGACAGATGTGACAGTGGACATATACAATGTTTTAAGTTTTCAACTAATGATCGGACAGATGTGACAGTGGACATATACAATGTTTTAAGTTTTCAGCTAATGATTGGACAGATGTGACAGTGGACATATACATTGTTTTAAGTTTTCAGCTAATGATTGGACAGATGTGACAGTGGACATATACATTGTTTTAAGTTTTCAACTAATGATTGGACAGATGTGACAGTGGACATATACATTGTTTTAAGTTTTCAGCTAATGATTGGACAGATGTGACAGTGGACATATACATTGTTTTAAGTTTTCAACTAATGATTGGACAGATGTGACAGTGGACATATACATTGTTTTAAGTTTTCAACTAATGATTGGACAGATGTGACAGTGGACATATACAATGTTTTAAGTTTTCAGCTAATGATTGGACAGATGTGTCAGTGGACATATACATTGTTTTAAGTTTTCAGCTAATGATTGGACAGATGTGACAGTGGACATATACATTGTTTTAAGTTTTCAACTAATGATTGGACAGATGTGACAGTGGACATATACATTGTTTTAAGTTTTCAACTAATGATTGGACAGATGTGACAGTGGACATATACAATGTTTTAAGTTTTCAGCTAATGATTGGACAGATGTGTCAGTGGACATATACATTGTTTTAAGTTTTCAACTAATGATTGGACAGATGTGACAGTGGACATATACAATGTTTTAAGTTTTCAACTAATGATTGGACAGATGTGACAGTGGACATATACATTGTTTTAAGTTTTCAACTAATGATTGGACAGATGTGACAGTGGACATATACATTGTTTTAAGTTTTCAACTAATGATTGGACAGATGTGACAGTGGACATATACATTGTTTTAAGTTTTCAACTAATGATTGGACAGATGTGACAGTGGACATATACATTGTTTTAAGTTTTCAACTAATGATTGGACAGATGTGACAGTGGACATATACATTGTTTTAAGTTTTCAGCTAATGATTGGACAGATGTGTCAGTGGACATATACAATGTTTTAAGTTTTCAGCTAATGATTGGACAGATGTGACAGTGGACATATACATTGTTTTAAGTTTTCAACTAATGATTGGACAGATGTGACAGTGGACATATACATTGTTTTAAGTTTTCAACTAATGATTGGACAGATGTGACAGTGGACATATACAATGTTTTAAGTTTTCAGCTAATGATTGGACAGATGTGTCAGTGGACATATACATTGTTTTAAGTTTTCAACTAATGATTGGACAGATGTGACAGTGGACATATACAATGTTTTAAGTTTTCAGCTAATGATTGGACAGATGTGACAGTGGACATATACAATGTTTTAAGTTTTCAACTAATGATTGGACAGATGTGACAGTGGACATATACAATGTTTTAAGTTTTCAACTAATGATTGGACAGATGTGACATTGTTTTAAGTTTTCAACTAATGATTGGACAGATGTGACAGTGGACATATACATTGTTTTAAGTTTTCAACTAATGATTGGACAGATGTGACAGTGGACATATACAATGTTTTAAGTTTTCAGCTAATGATTGGACAGATGTGACAGTGGACATATACATTGTTTTAAGTTTTCAACTAATGATTGGACAGATGTGACAGTGGACATATACATTGTTTTAAGTTTTCAACTAATGATTGGACAGATGTGACAGTGGACATATACAATGTTTTAAGTTTTCAACTAATGATCGGACAGATGTGACAGTGGACATATACAATGTTTTAAGTTTTCAGCTAATGATTGGACAGATGTGACAGTGGACATATACATTGTTTTAAGTTTTCAGCTAATGATTGGACAGATGTGACAGTGGACATATACATTGTTTTAAGTTTTCAACTAATGATTGGACAGATGTGACAGTGGACATATACATTGTTTTAAGTTTTCAGCTAATGATTGGACAGATGTGACAGTGGACATATACAATGTTTTAAGTTTTCAACTAATGATTGGACAGATGTGACAGTGGACATATACATTGTTTTAAGTTTTCAACTAATGATTGGACAGATGTGACAGTGGACATATACAATGTTTTAAGTTTTCAGCTAATGATTGGACAGATGTGACAGTGGACATATACAATGTTTTAAGTTTTCAACTAATGATCGGACAGATGTGACAGTGGACATATACAATGTTTTAAGTTTTCAACTAATGATCGGACAGATGTGACAGTGGACATATACAATGTTTTAAGTTTTCAACTAATGATTGGACAGATGTGACAGTGGACATATACAATGTTTTAAGTTTTCAACTAATGATTGGACAGATGTGACAGTGGACATATACAATGTTTTAAGTTTTCAACTATCTTAATGATGAACACAACACGCCTTAAAAAGGATTCTCACATGTTTTCGAATCTTTCTTCATAACCTCTTTGGATGTAAAAAGTTCAACTGTATTTGTTTTTTTGCTCTTCCCCCCCTCGTGGTGGTAAAATGAAAGGAAATGGACCGGCCACATGGCTCCTACAGTCTATTGGAACAGGAAATTCCATTGCAATCACAAAATATTTGGTTGTGTTTAACACAATAGTTGGCATAATTTCTCAATTTAAAAAAAAAGAAGGAGCAGAAGAAGGAGCCATGTAATTTGAACATGAGAGTTAAGACAAAGATGACCAGACAAGTTGGAGGAGTTTCTACAGTTCTGGGAGGAGTCATTCCAGTGGCACCCAACAATCCTCCAAAGAGATTTGGTCCCAAAAACTTGTCTGGCAACCATATAGTAGGACAGGAAGCACCAGGACCCTAAAGACTTGGACCTTTGTTCTCCTGCAAAGATATCTGCATCACTGAATACTTCTGACCTTTAACCTCTTGACTCCATGAGATCTTCACAGGTGGCTGTGGACCTCAAAGTCCAAGAACCAAGAGACATGAAGGTCGCTACAGAGATCTACAAGTTCAACACCTTCACCACGTACAGAGACACTTCTGATGGATGAGACCAGGAAGCCACAAAAAGTCTGGATCCAGGACCATCACAAACCCAGGCAATCTGATTCCTCACTCACCTTCTCCCTTTAGCCTCTTGTACAGTGACCTCATCACCTTAGCACTGCCAAAACACTTGAAGCGGTTTCGTATGTTGTCATTGTACAACCCTAAAGTACCAATCTTTAGCACCCTGAGGAGACACAGAATAACATATGATGCAAACAGGAATGAATGAAATCAATTACACTTACTTTTTTTATATAGCACCAAATCACAACATAATTTACCCCAAGGTGCTTCACAAATAAATGAAGGAAAAGTCAATGAAATGTTTAAAAACAATGTTCCTCAAAGAAAGACTGGATGGGAGTTGCATACAGTTTGTCCCCTCCTACAGTGCAGTATATCATGAAACAATTCAATTAATCTTTTGGAATTTCAGTGTGTAAAAGGCAAAGGCGCTGAATACCCATATCTCTGATCCCCCAGATGGCACTGCTTCATGAACCATCATTCATCAATAGCTGATATAACCACATGGGCAAGTGATGACTTTGGGAAACCTTTTTCAAGCACTACAGTGGAGTTACGTTCACAAATACCTAATGTTAACTTTATCTAGATGCTGTGTCTTCAACCACTGGAGTTTCACATGATCAGTCTCCTCCCCTGACTGATACAACCTGCTACCATAGAGTCATCAGAGAACTTTCAGAGACAGCAGGACTCTGCCTAATAGTTGACATGAGATGTGTAGATGGTCCTTGTGAAGTACCCTCTCTGACACACTGTTTCAAGTGTACATACTAAAACCCCTTTCACACTGGGCCAACATAGAGTTGCGTCCTACGGCTGAGTTTATGTAGCCTAATGCCACAATACACCGAGGGACACAAAGGGTGACTCACATTCTGTGGAGACATTCAAGACGAGACTTAAGACACATTTCTTTTCTCAGTACTTCTTTGTCTTTCAGCTGTTCCCGTTAGGGGTCGCCACAGCAGATCAATTGTTTCTGTCTCACCCTGTCTTCTGTATTGTTCTCTGTCTCTCCAACCACCTGCATGTCCTCTCTCAGCACATCCATGAACCTCCTCTTTGGTCTCCCTCTTCTCCTCCTGCCTGGTGGCTCCATCCTCAGCATCCTTCTCCCTATATACCCTGGGTCCCTCCTCTGCACATGTCCAAACCATCTCAATCTCACCTCTCTGACTTTGTCTCCAAACCGTCCCACCTGAGCTGTCCCTCTGATATGTTCATTCCTAATCTTGTCCATTCTTGTCACTCCCAAAGAGAATCTCAACATCTTCAGCTCTGCCTCCTGTCTTTTTGTTAGTGCCACCGTCTCTAAGCCGTCCAACATAGCTGGTCTCACTACTGTTTTGTAAAATTTCTCCTTCACTCTTGCTGATATTCTTCAGTCACAAATCACTCCTGCCACCTTTCTCCACCCACTCCACCCTGCCTGCACTCTCTTCTTCACCTCTCTACCACACTCTCCATTACTTTGAACAGTTGATCCCAAATATTTACCAACTGCCTTTCCACTCTTCATCTTCATAGCAGCCCTCACTTCTTCCTTGCTAATCTCTTTTACTTCCTGATTTACTCTCACCACATCATCCAGCCTTTTCTCTCGCTCATTTTCTTTATTCATCAGCTCTTCAAAATATTCCCTCCACCTTCTCAGCACACACTCCTCACTTGTCAGCACATTACCATGTGCATCTTTTACCACCCTAACCTGCTGCCCATCCTTTCCAGCTCTGTCCCTTTGTCTGGCCAATCGGTACAAGTCCTTTTCTCCTTCTTTACTATTCAACTTCTTGTACAGCTCACAATATGCCTTTTCCTTTGCTTTTGCCACTTCTCTTTTCACCTTACGCTGCATCTCCTTGTACTCCTGTCTACTTTCTTCATCTCTCCGACTATCCCAAAACTTTTTCGCCAACCTCTTTCTCCTTATGCTTTCCTGGACCTCTTCTTTCCACCACCAAGTCTCCTTGTCTTCCTTCCACTGTCCAGATGTCATACCCAGTACTGTCCTAGCTGTCTCCCTCACCACATCTGTAGTACTTTTCCAGTTGTCCAAAATTGCTTCCCCTCCAACTAGTGCTTCTCTCACCTGCTCGCTAAATTTCACACAACAGTCTTCCTCCTTCAGCTTCCACCATCTGATCCTTTGTTGAGCTCTCACTCTCGTCTTCTTCTTTACCTCTAAAATCATCCTACAAATAACCATCCTATGCTGTCTAGTGACACTCTCTCCTGCTACCACCTTACAGTCTCTGATTTCTTTTAGCTTGCATCTCCTATAGAGAATGTAGTCCACCTGTGTGCACCTTCCTCCACTCTTATATGTTACCCTGTGCTCCTCCCTTTTCTTAAAGTAGGTATTCACCACAGCCATTTCCATCCTTTTCGCAAAATCAACTACCATCTGTCCTTCCACATTCCTGTCCTTGATACCATATCTACCCCTTACTTCCTCATCACCTCTGTTACCTTCACCATCATGCCCATTGAAGTCTGCTCCTATCACCACTCTTTCATGCTTGGGCACACTCTCCACCACCTCATCTAACACACTCCAGAAATCTTCTTTCTCCTTCATCTCACAACCTACCTGTGGGGCATATGCACTGATAATATTCATCATCACCCCTTCAATTTCCAACTTCACACTCATCACCCTGTCAGACACTCATTTAACCTCCAACACACTTTTAACATACTCTTCCTTTAAAATGACCCCAACACCAGTTCTCTTCCTGTCCTCACCATGATACAACAACTTGTACCCACCGCCGATGCTCCTGCTCTTACTTCCCTTCCACTTGGTCTCTTGCACACACAATATGTCTACCTTTCTCCTCTCCATCATATCAGCCAGCTCTCTCCCTTTACCAGTCATACTACCAACATTCAAAGTCCCCACTCTCATTTCCACCTTTCTAGTTTTCTTCTTCTCCAACTGTTTGTGGAAACTTTCTCCTCCTCTTCTTCGTCGTCTTCACCCAGCAGTAGCCCAATTTCCACCAGCACCCTGTTGGGCAACAGCACCGGTGGCGAACGTTGTTAACCCGGGCCTCGACCGATCTGGTATAGAAATTCGATTCTTAGTCTACATAGTTGGGTTGGCTTGTTTTACACCGGATGCCCTTCCTGACGCAACCCTCCTCATTTATCCGGGCTTGGGTCCGGCACTCCTATGTACTGACTGCACACCCCATGTGGCTGAGTTTTTCTTTTCTCAGTACTATGGTTAGCATATTGTGTTAACATCCTTTTTCATTCTTTAAATTTTTACTCCTTTATTGTGTTTTTTATCTTTTAATTGTGCTTTTTAATTTTTTTATTCATTTTAAATTGTTTTTGAATTGTTTTGTGTGAAGTGCCTTGGGACGACGCTGTCATGAGTTGGCGCTTTATAAATTGAAATTGAAAGGGCAACACTGTCAGGGTTTGAGTTTTGCCTGCTTTTACTTCTTGGCTTTGTGTTTTTTTCTAGTTCTGTTTTGTTTATTCTCTTGCTGGGGTTTTTCTCTTTGGATCTATGTGTCACTTTCTCTCAGAATCAGAATCAGAAAGGTTTTATTGCCATATGAGTGAACAAGTTCACAACATTAGGAAATTGCTGCGGTACTTGGTGCTAACATAAAAGACAAACGCTGGCTCTTGGTGGTGGGTGTTTCCCTCTCTCTGGCCACACCCTCCTTCTGGGGCGTTCCACGCACACCTGCTCTCAATCTGCACCTCATCACCTGGTGTATTTAAGCTCCTCTTTGTGCCTTACTCCTTCGTCAGATTGTAGTGCCTTGTGCCTCTTTGAAGCTCCGTATCTTGTATTTCCTTGCCTTGCTTCGTTTGCCTCATCGTGTTTTTGACTCCCTGCCTGTGTACCTCGACCATGCCTAAGCCAGATGATTTTGTCACTCTTGCTCCTTTTGAACTGCCTCTCTGTGTACTGACTCCAGCCTGTTAACTGAGTAAACGCTTTAACTCCACTGAGCTGTGAACCTGCGTCTTGCATTCGAGTCCAGACCGTCTTGCCTGTCAAACCTGATAAACGCGAAACGGCCGCAAAAAATTAAACGTTGAATTTTTTCGCTTATTTTTGGCGTATAGCACTTGATGCAGAAAGGAAGTAGTTTTCATGCGAGAGGCAAAGTTACGGTACTTAACGTGAGTGGATGTCACACCCACACAATACCACGCCATGCCAATTTATGATTCCTGCTGTGCTCCACTGTTGCCGAGCTATAAATCACGCAGGATTGTTGTTGAACTTTTTATACCGTAGCACAATGCAGTAAAACTACACTGCTCAAATAACACATGTGAACAATTAAAAGAAAAAAATGCTCATTACAACCTGGCTGCAGCTCATCGGTGCTCTCACCTCCTCAAGTTCTCTCATGATTGTGTTAAATAAAGTCCATTATATAAAGGCTGAGTGGATCCTTGTTATTTGATTGGTGCTTTGTATGTCACATGACATGGATTATTCGTCCCATTTGTGCTGCATTACATTTAGAGTGCAATTTGGTTCCATATGTTTGGTACCATTACACTCTGCACACGCGCACACGCGCACACACACACGCATCCACATACATGCACACACACACGTGCGTGCGCACACAAAGCAAATCCACTGCACTGTCTGGAGGCTGTTAGCAGAACGTTAGAATGAAAAGCTGGACTAATTTCTGATGTGATTTTTTTTTTTTTTTTTTTTTTGCTGCACTGAGGATGTACACAGTCTTTTTTTGGTAGTACACGCACACACAAGCGCCAACCCAGTTGTATGAGCACGCGCACATGCACACACATGGGACAACGACACAAGCCAGATGACGATTCCATTGGGCTAACTGACAGTGCTAATTCTTGTAACACACACACACAAAATCCACTCCGCTGTCAGCCATCTGGATGCATGAAGGACTGTTCAGATGAAAAGATGAAAAGCTGACATGATTTTTGGCTGGACTGAGGAGCTACACAAAGTCTTTTTTGTTTATGCAAGTCCGAAGTCAGTGCACAGCATCACTGGACTACACGTCACAACTTGGACTTCAGCAGAAGTGGAAGGCCAAAATGTAAGTCCCTTTTCTGTTGTTTATAAATTAATACAATATCAAATGACAATGATCTATTTTAGCCGTTATATAAAACAAATAATTAATTTTTTTACATTCTTTCAGTGGAATGAATATTTCATTCGGTGAAAGCTGGAACAAAGCATTAAACTCGGCTGCGCCTCGTTGAATGGTAAATATATGTAGGCTTGAACTCAGAAACATTCATTATTTGTATATTAACTCCTGCTCACAGACCGACCACCAGCATGAGGACATGTCCACATCCAGTTTAACTCCTCACAGAATACATCTCGACATATCCTCACGGATGGATCGTGCGTGTGCGTGATTGCCGCTTGCAGCTCTGCGGCCACAGGAAAAATGATAATCTACATCAGAAATCAGAGAACACAGCTGCAGCACTGCACAAGAAGAAAGAAAAACTAGAAGAGAAATCAGAGTGCACACCTGCAGCTCCACACAAGAATATAAACTAGAAGAGAAATCAGAGCGCACACCTGCAACTCCACACAAAAAGAAATATAAACTAGAAGAGAAATCAGCGCGCACACCTGCAGCACTGCACAAGAATATAAACTAGAAGAGAAATCAAAGCGCACACCTGCAGCTCCACACAAAAATAAATATAAACTAGAAGAGAAATCAGAGCGCACACCTGCAGCTCCACACAAGAATATAAACTAGAAGAGAAATCAGAGCGCACACCTGCAGCTCCACACAAAAATAAATATAAACTAGAAGAGAAATCAGAGCGCACACCTGCAGCTCCACACAAAAAGAAATATAAACTAGAAGAGAAATCAGAGCGCACACCTGCAGCTCCACACAAGAATATAAACTAGAAGAGAAATCAGAGCGCACAACTGCAGCTCCACACAAAAAGAAATATAAACTAGAAGAGAAATCAGAGCGCACAACTGCAGCTCCACACAAAAAGAAATATAAACTAGAAGAGAAATCAGCGCGCACACCTGCAGCACTGCACAAGAATATAAACTAGAAGAGAAATCAAAGCGCACACCTGCAGCTCCACACAAAAATAAATATAAACTAGAAGAGAAATCAGAGCGCACACCTGCAGCTCCACACAAAAATAAATATAAACTAGAAGAGAAATCAGAGCGCACAACTGCAGCTCCACACAAAAATAAATATAAACTAGAAGAGAAATCAGAGCACACAACTGCAGCTCCACACAAAAATAAATATAAACTAGAAGAGAAATCAGAGCGCACAACTGCAGCACTGCACAAGAATATAAACTAGAAGAGAAATCAGAGCACACAACTGCAGCTCCACACAAAAATAAATATAAACTAGAAGAGAAATCAGAGCACACAACTGCAGCTCCACACAAAAATAAATATAAACTAGAAGAGAAATCAGAGCACACAACTGCAGCTCCACACAAAAAGAAATATAAACTAGAAGAGAAATCAGCGCGCACACCTGCAGCACTGCACAAGAATATAAACTAGAAGAGAAATCAAAGCGCACACCTGCAGCTCCACACAAAAATAAATATAAACTAGAAGAGAAATCAGAGCGCACACCTGCAGCTCCACACAAGAATATAAACTAGAAGAGAAATCAGAGCGCACACCTGCAGCTCCACACAAAAATAAATATAAACTAGAAGAGAAATCAGAGCGCACACCTGCAGCTCCACACAAAAAGAAATATAAACTAGAAGAGAAATCAGAGCGCACACCTGCAGCTCCACACAAGAATATAAACTAGAAGAGAAATCAGAGCGCACACCTGCAGCTCCACACAAAAAGAAATATAAACTAGGAGAGAAATCAGCGCGCACACCTGCAGTGCTGCACAAGAAGAAATATAAACTAGAAGAGAAATCAGAGAGCACACATGCAGCTCTACACAAAAAGAAATATAAACTAGAAGAGAAATCAGAGCGCACACCTGCAGCTCCACACAAGAATATAAACTAGAAGAGAAATCAGAGCGCACACCTGCAGCTCCACACAAAAAGAAATATAAACTAGGAGAGAAATCAGAGCGCACACCTGCAGCTCCACACAAGAATATAAACTAGAAGAGAAATCAGAGCGCACACCTGCAGCGCTGCACAAGAAGAAATATAAACTAGAAGAGAAATCAGAGCGCACACCTGCAGCTCCGCACAAAAAAAATAAACTAGAAGAGAAATCAGAGCGCACACCTGCAGCTCCACACAAAAAGAAATATAAACTAGAACAGAAATCAGCGCGCACACCTGCAGTGCTGCACAAGAAGAAATATAAACTAGAAGAGAAATCAGAGAGCACACATGCAGCTCTACACAAAAAGAAATATAAACTAGAAGAGAAATCAGAGCGCACACCTGCAGCTCCACACAAGAATATAAACTAGAAGAGAAATCAGAGCGCACACCTGCAGCGCTGCACAAGAAGAAATATAAACTAGAAGAGAAATCAGAGCGCACACCTGCAGCTCCGCACAAAAAATATAAACTAGAAGAGAAATAAGAGCGCACTCCTGCAGCGCTGCACAAAAAGAAATATAAACTAGAAGGGAAATCAGAGCGTACACATGCAGATCTACACAAAAAGAAATATAAACTAGAAGGGAAAGAAATATAAACTAGAAGAGAAATCAGAGCGCACACCTGCAGCTCCGCACAAAAAGAAATATAAACTTGGCTTAAAACTTTCCTTTTTGCTAAAGCTTATAGTTAGGGCTGGATCAGGTGACCCTGAACCATCCCTTAGTTATGCTGCTATAGACTTAGACTGCTGGGGGGTTCCCATGATGCACTGTTTCTTTCTCTTTTTGCTCTGTATGCACCACTCTGCATTTAATCATTAGTGATTGATCTCTGCTCCCCTCCACAGCATGTCTTTTTCCTGGTTCTCTCCCTCAGCCCCAACCAGTCCCAGCAGAAGACTGCCCCTCCCTGAGCCTGGTTCTGCTGGAGGTTTCTTCCTGTTAAAAGGGAGTTTTTCCTTCCCACTGTAGCCAAGTGCTTGCTCACAGGGGGTCGTTTTGACCGTTGGGGTTTTACATAATTATTGTATGGCCTTGCCTTACAATATAAAGCGCCTTGGGGCAACTGTTTGTTGTGATTTGGCGCTATATACAAAAATTGATTGATTGATTGAAATCAGAGCGTACACATGCAGATCTACACAAAAAGAAATATAAACTAGAAGGGAAAGAAATATAAACTAAAAGAGAAATCAGAGCGCATACCTGCAGCTCCAGACAAAAAGAAATATAAACTAGAAGAGAAATCAGAGCGCACACCTGCAGCTCCACACAAAAAGAAATATAAACTAGAAGAGAAATCAGAGCGCACACCTGCAGCTCCACACAAAAAGAAATATAAACTAGAAGGGAAATCAGAGCGCACAAATGCAGCTCCGCACAAGAAGAAATATAAACTAGAAGAGAAATCAGAGCGCATAGCTGCAGCTCCACACAAAAAGAAATATCAACTAGAAGAGAAATCAGAGCACACACATGTAGCTCTACACAAAAAGAAATATAAACTAGAAGGGAAATCAGAGCGCACAAATGCAGCTCCGCACAAGAAGACATATAAACTAGAAGAGAAATCAGAGCACACACATGTAGCTCTACACAAAAAGAAATATAAACTAGAAGGGAAATCAGAGCGCACAAATGCAGCTCCACACAAAAAGAAATATAAACTAGAAGGGAAAGAAATATAAACTAGAAGAGAAATCAGAGCGCACACCTGCAGCTCCGCACAAAAAGAAATATAAACTAGAAGGGAAAGAAATATAAACTAGAAGAGAAATCAGAGCGCACACATGCAGCTCCGCACAAAAAAATATAAACTAGAAGAGAAATCAGAGCGCACACCTGCAGCGCTGCACAGGAAGAAATATAAACTAGAAGAGAAATCAGAGCGCACACCTGTAGCTCTGCACAAAAAGAAATATAAACTAGAAGGGAAAGAAATATAAACTAGAAGGGAAATCAGAGCGCACACATGCAGCTCTACACAAAAAGACATATAAACTAGAAGCGAAATCAGAGTTCACACCTGCATCTCCACACAAAAAGAAATATAAACTAGAAGGGAAAGAAATATAAACTAAAAGAGAAATCAGAGCGCACACCTGCAGCTCCACACAAAAAGAAATATAAATTAGAAGAGAAATCAGAGCACACACCTGCAGCTCCACACAAGAAGAAATATAAACTAGAAGAGAAATCAGATTGCACACCTGTAGCTCCGCACAAAAAGAAATATAAACTAGAAGAGAAATCAGACTGCACACATGCAGCTCTGCACAAAAAGAAATATAAACTAGAAGGGAAAGAAATATAAACTAGAAGAGAAATCAGAGCGCACACATGCAGCTCTGCACAAAAAGAAATATAAACTAGAAGAGAAATCAGAGCGCACACATGCAGCTCTACACTAAAAGAAATATAAACTAGAAGGGAAAGAAATATAAACTAGAAGAGAAATCAGAGCGCACACATGCAGCTCTACACTAAAAGATATAAACTAGAAGGGAAAGAAATATAAACTAGAAGAGAAATCAGAGCGCACACATGCAGCTCTACACTAAAAGAAATATAAACTAGAAGGGAAAGAAATATAAACTAGAAGAGAAATCAGAGCGCACACATGCAGCTCCGCACAAAAAAATATAAACTAGAAGAGAAATCAGTGCGCACACCTGCAGCGCTGCACAAGAAGAAATATAAACTAGAAGAGAAATCAGAGCGCACGCCTGTAGCTCTGCACAAAATGAAATATAAACTAGAAGGGAAAGAAATATAAACTACAAGGGAAATCAGAGCGCACACATGCAGCTCTACACAAAAAGAAATATAAACTAGAAGGGAAAGAAATATAAACTAGAAGAGAAATCAGAGCGCACGCCTGTAGCTCTGCACAAAAAGAAATATAAACTAGAAGGGAAAGAAATATAAACTAGAAGCAAAATCAGAGCGCACAGCTGCAGCTCCACACAAAAAGAAATATCAACTAGAAGAGAAATCAGAGCGCACACATGCAGCTCTACACAAAAAGACATATAAACTAGAAGAGAAATCAGAGCGCACAGCTGCAGCGATGCACAAGAAGAAATATAAACTAGAAGAGAAATCAGATCGCACACCTGTAGCTCCGCACAAAAAGAAATATAAACTAGAAGAGAAATCAGAGCGCACCCCTGCAGCTCCGCACAAAAAGAAATATAAACTAGAAGAGAAATCAGAGCGCACACATGCATCTCCACACAAAAAGAAATATAAACTAGAAGGGAAAGAAATATAAACTAGAAGAGAAATCAGAGCGCACACATGCAGCTCTACACAAAAAGACATATAAACTAGAAGCGAAATCAGAGCTCACACCTGCATCTCCACACAAAAAGAAATATAAACTAGAAGGGAAAGAAATATAAACTAGAAGAGAAATCAGAGCGCACACATGCAGCTCTACACAAAAAGAAATATAAACTAGAAGTGAAAGAAAAATAAACTAGAAGAGAAATCAGAGCGCACACCTGCAGCTCCACACAAGAAGAAATATAAACTAGAAGAGAAATCAGAGCGCACACCTGCAGCTCCACACAAAAAGAAATATAAACTAGAAGAGAAATCAGAGCACACACCTGCAGCTCCACACAAGAAGAAATATAAACTAGAAGAGAAATCAGAGCGCACAGCTGCAGCGCTGCACAAGAAGAAATATAAACTAGAAGAGAAATCAGATCGCACACCAGTAGCTCCGCACAAAAAGAAATATAAACTAGAAGAGAAATCAGAGCGCACACCTGCAGCTCCGCACAAAAAGAAATATAATCTAGAAGGGGAAGAAATATAAACTAGAAGAGAAATCAGAGCGCACACCTGCAGCTCCGCACAAAAAGAAATATAAACTAGAAGGGGAAGAAATATAAACTAGAAGATAAATCAGAGCACACACATGCAGCTCTACACAAAAAGAAATATAAACTAGAAGGGAAAGAAAAATAAACTAGAAGAGAAATCAGAGCACACACATGCAGCTCTACACAAAAAGAAATATAAACTAGAAGGGGAAGAAATATAAACTAGAAGAGAAATCAGAGCGCACACCTGCAGCTCCGCACAAAAAGAAATATAAACTAGAAGGGGAAGAAATATAAACTAGAAGAGAAATCAGAGCGCACACATGCAGCTCCGCACAAAAAGAAATATAATCTAGAAGGGGAAGAAATATAAACTAGAAGAGAAATCAGAGCGCACACCTGCAGCTCCGCACAAAAAGAAATATAAACTAGAAGGGGAAGAAATATAAACTAGAAGATAAATCAGAGCACACACATGCAGCTCTACACAAAAAGAAATATAAACTAGAAGGGAAAGAAAAATAAACTAGAAGAGAAATCAGAGCACACACATGCAGCTCTACACAAAAAGAAATATAAACTAGAAGGGGAAGAAATATAAACTAGAAGAGAAATCAGAGCGCACACCTGCAGCTCCGCACAAAAAGAAATATAAACTAGAAGGGGAAGAAATATAAACTAGAAGAGAAATCAGAGCGCACACATGCAGCTCTACACAAAAAGAAATATAAACTAGAAGGGAAAGAAAAATAAACTAGAAGAGAAATCAGAGCGCACACCTGCAGCTCCACACAAAAAGAAATATAAACTAGAAGAGAAATCAGAGCGCACAGCTGCAGCTCCACACAAGAAGAAATATAAACTAGAAGAGAAATCACAGCGCACACCTGTAGCTTCACACAAAAAGAAATATAAACTAGAAGGGAAAGAAAAATAAACTAGAAAAGAAATCAGAGCGCACACATGCAGCTCTACACAAAAAGAAATATAAACTAGAAGAGAAATCAGAGCGCACAGCTGCAGCTCCACACAAGAAGAAATATAAACTAGAAGAGAAATCAGAGCGCACTCCTGTAGCTCCACACAAAAATACATATAAACTAGAAGGGAAAGAAATATAAACTAGAAGAGAAATCAGAGCGCACACCTGCAGCTCCACACAAGAAGAAATATAAACTAGAAGAGAAATCAGAGCACACACATGCAGCTCCACACAAGAAGAAATATAAACTAGAAGAGAAATCAGAGCGCACACCTGCAGCTCCACACAAGAAGAAATATAAACTAGAAGAGAAATCAGAGCGCCCACCTGTAGCTCCACACAAAAAGAAATATAAACTAGAAGGGAAAGAAAAATAAACTAGAAAAGAAATCAGAGCGCACACATGCAGCTCTACACAAAAAGAAATATAAACTAGAAGAGAAATCAGAGCGCACACCTGCAGCTCCACACAAGAAGAAATATAAACTAGAAGAGAAATCAGAGCACACACATGCAGCTCCACACAAGAAGAAATATAAACTAGAAGAGAAATCAGAGCACACACATGCAGCTCCACACAAGAAGAAATATAAACTAGAAGAGAAATCAGAGCGCACAGCTGCAGCTCCACACAAGAAGAAATATAAACTAGAAGAGAAATCAGAGCGCCCACCTGTAGCTCCACACAAAAAGAAATATAAACTAGAAGGGAAAGAAAAATAAACTAGAAAAGAAATCAGAGCGCACACATGCAGCTCTACACAAAAAGAAATATAAACTAGAAGAGAAATCAGAGCGCACACCTGCAGCTCCACACAAGAAGAAATATAAACTAGAAGAGAAATCAGAGCGCACAGCTGCAGCTCCACACAAGAAGAAATATAAACTAGAAGAGAAATCAGAGCGCCCACCTGTAGCTCCACACAAAAAGAAATATAAACTAGAAGGGAAAGAAAAATAAACTAGAAAAGAAATCAGAGCGCACACATGCAGCTCTACACAAAAAGAAATATAAACTAGAAGAGAAATCAGAGCGCACAGCTGCAGCTCCACACAAGAAGAAATATAAACTAGAAGAGAAATCAGAGCGCACTCCTGTAGCTCCACACAAAAATACATAGAAACTAGAAGGGAAAGAAATATAAACTAGAAGAGAAATCAGAGCGCACACCTGCAGCTCCACACAAGAAGAAATATAAACTAGAAGAGAAATCAGAGCGCACAGCTGCAGCTCCACACAAGAAGAAATATAAACTAGAAGAGAAATCAGAGCGCACACCTGTAGCTCCACACAAAAATACATAGAAACTAGAAGGGAAAGAAATATAAACTAGAAGAGAAATCAGAGCGCACACCTGCAGCTCCACACAAGAAGAAATATAAACTAGAAGAGAAATCAGAGCACACACATGCAGCTCTGCACAAAATAAATATAAACTAGAATAGAAATCAGAGCGCACACATGCAGCTGTACACTAAAAGAAATATAAATTAGAAGAGAAATCAGAGCGCACACCTGTAGCTACGTACAAAAGAAATATAAACTAGAAGAGAAATCAGAGCGCACACCTGCAGCTCCACACAAAAAGAAATATAAACTAGAAGAGAAATCAGAGCGCACACCTGTAGCTCCACACAAAAAGAAATATAAACTAGAAGGGAAAGAAAAATAAACTAGAAGAGAAATCAGAGCGCACACCTGCAGCTCCACACAAAAGAAATATAAACTAGAAGAGAAATCAGAGCGCACACCTGTAGCTCCACACAAAAAGAAATATAAACTAGAAGGGAAAGAAAAATAAACTAGAAGAGAAATCAGAGCGCACACCTGCAGCTCCACACAAGAAGAAATATAAACTAGAAGAGAAATCAGAGCACACACATGCAGCTCTGCACAAAATAAATATAAACTAGAATAGAAATCAGAGCGCACACATGCAGCTGTACACTAAAAGAAATATAAATTAGAAGAGAAATCAGAGCGCACACCTGTAGCTACGTACAAAAAGAAATATAAACTAGAAGAGAAATCAGAGCGCACACCTGCAGCTCCACACAAAAAGAAATATAAACTAGAAGAGAAATCAGAGCGCACACCTGTAGCTCCACACAAAAAGAAATATAAACTAGAAGGGAAAGAAAAATAAACTAGAAGAGAAATCAGAGCGCACAGCTGCAGGTCCACACAAAAAGAAATATAAACTAGAACAGAAATCAGAGCGCACACATGCAGCTCTATACAAAAATACATATAAACTAGAAGGGAAAGAAATATAAACTAGAAGAGAAATCAGAGCGCACACCTGCAGCTCCACACAAGAAGAAATATAAACTAGACGAGAAATCAGAGCGCACACCTGCAGCTCTGCACAAAAATAAATATAAACTAGAAGAGAAATCAGATAAGAGAATTCAGCAATAACATCCATTAACTCCTGGAAATAATGTATTCTGACTTTTTCCAATATATCAACTCCATCTGTGTCCAGGCAGTCTGGAGCAAAGCTTCTTCCCCAACTGACGCAGACATTCCTGCATTAGATACGCACCATATTGCAAGCAGGCACGGTGTTACATAATTATTGTATGGCCTTGCCTTACAATATAAAGCGCCTTGGGGCAACTGTTTGTTGTGATTTGGCGCTATATAAAAAAAATGATTGATTGATTGATTGATTGTTAAAGGGGCTTGAGGTCTTCCAGTGAGATAGTCGACAATCCAGGACACAAGGCGGGGTATCTACACACATTGTTGTCAGCTTCACGCTTAGATGAGCCAACCTTATGGTGTTAAATGCACTTGAGAAGTCAAAGAACATGACCCTCTGAGTGCTAGCCACCTTATCCAGGTGACCACACATCCTGTTGAGCAGGGATGTGATGATGTTGTCCACTTCTCAGCAAGGTTTGTGAGGCAAACTGGATGGGGTCAAGTTGAGAGCTGTCCATGGTTGTTCTAGAACCTGTTTCTCAAGGGTCATTATGATGTGGAGGTCAGAGTCACCAGCCTGTAGTCCTTAAAGCCCCTTTCACATTAGCGTATTCGTAGAGCTGCGTATTGTGGCGTTGTGTTAAATACTCCAGAAATGTGCGCGTACTCAGCCTTTTTCCGTGTTCGTAGATCTGCTTGCAGCTGCGTGTGTTCACTTTTTAACGTGTGCACACAGTCGCGTGTTGCTGCTATTGAAACCCAGTTCCGTCCTGTCGGCTCTGCAGAACAATATCACTGCACTTGGAAAACAGTGGACTGGATCATGAGGTTTTACAGTTGAATTACTGCCACGTATGTAGCCAAAGCTATTTTCTGCCTCTGTGGAAGTGCGCTCTGTTCTCTCCTGCACGGTGTGGTGCACGTCAGAAACAGTCATTTAACATTATTATTATTATTTTATTTTTTTTGTCTTGGTGGATCACTGTCATTGTGTACAGATGCTGCTGAGTCTGGCTGTGGTAAAGGCTGCCGTGAACAAAATGCTGTGACTCTTTAAACTTTTAAAGCTCCGGTTGCTGTGATCAGGTCCGCTGAATTGATCAGACCTGATAGATCAGGTCGTCTGATGATCACATCAACATGCAGCAACGAGGCTTTTATTTTAAAATCACTGGTTTGATCACACACACACACACAGAGCGAGACTGTTTCTGGATTCCTGAGTTGAGGTTCGATTCCCTGTTCTGATCACACAGAGGCGCTGTGGGCTGTGTGATCATGTGATCATGTTCTCCAGCTGATAACTCTGGATGCAGCACTCAGTTTTTTGGTTGTGTACAGAAGCGCCGTGTTGCACAGACTTGCTTAAAACTGCATTCAGCGCTCTACACCAGTGAAAATTAAACGTTTAATTTCTTCCATCCTACGCGCGTAGCCCTCAACATACTGCTGTGTAGTGAGAAAAAACTCGACGTAGAGCTGCTAAAAGTGGGCGGAGAGCTGCTCAACTCAGAGTAGATGATACACCACAATGAGCAGCTCTACGAATACGCCAGTGTGAAAGGGGCTTAAGCAGCACTTGGCCGTGGTGTCTTCACCACAGGGAAGAGGCAGGACATCTTCCACAAATACTTGTGTACACTGTACACAACATCTCACCAAAAGAAATTCCATATTTTCTTTGGGGAGGTTTAAGCGTTGGACTTGTGGCCAGAGGATCTTCAGTTCAAATCTTTGTCAGAAAATCACTAAGGCCCCTTGGGCAAGGGCCTAAGTTGCTCCCAGTTGTGCAGTTGAGCAGCTTGCAGAGCAGCACATTGACATCAGTGTGTGTGTGGAGAAAAGATTATGTTGTTTTGCCCCTGTCTTAAAATAACCCTAATGATGTACACTGATTGCACGAATTTGTTTTTATATCCACTAACGACTGGGAGTGAAGCATGCTGGGGTCATTCTGAACTGGGAGTGAAGAGCTGGGGTTATTATGTTTTTGCAAGAGGAAATAACTTTCAGATGCCTGTTGATTAAAGGAATTATGTGCGCCAGGGAGTTTGAGATGGCCACTCACCCTCCCTTCGCGCACACACTAGAAAAGAGGGGGCAGAGCCATGCTCCGATAGAGTCTGCTGCGGGTTACGTGCGAACGCCCAGCCGGTTGACAAGCGCACTCTGCCGAAGGTGTTGGCTCTCCACCTTAAAGGCGTCACGGTAAGAGAGAAAGAGATATTTTATGCGCTGCAACCACTTGTGTTTGATGTAACTGCTTTTGTGGGGAATAAATATACGCCTGTTTGTTCTAGCAAAATGCAGTCTGTGTGATCATTTCTGTGTGCCGATCTGACCGAACCTTGTTACAAAACAGTGTGCATGTGTGAATGGGTGAATGTGAGGCATTTCTCCAGTCTCTCCAGGACAGGGTGACTCCTAAGTGACCGCACTGAACACTGGTCTTCTAATTAATACAAGGTTGTAATCTTTTCTTTTTTCTGTTACTTGTGCATAATGAGTAGATATGGTATCAAGGACAGGAATGTGGAAGGACAGATGGTAGTTGATTTTGCCGAAAGGATTGAAATGTCTGTGGTGAACACAGGGTAACATATAAGAGTGGAGGAAGGTGCACACAGGTGGACTACATTCTTTGCAGGAGATGCACGCTAAAAGAAATCAAAGACTGTAAGGTGGTGTAGGACGACTTTAGAGGTAAAGAAAAAGTAGAGGAGAGTGAGAAGTCAACAAAGGACCAGATGGCAGAAGGTGAAGGAGGAAGACTGTTGTGTGAAATTTAGTGAACGGGTGAGAAAAACACTGGATGGATGGGGAGCAATTTTGGACAACTGGAAAAGTACTGCAGATGTTGTGAGGGAAACAGCGAGGAAGGTACGGGGTATGACATCTGGACAGCAGAAGCAAGACAAGGAGACTTGGTGGTGGAACAAAGAGGCCCAGGAAAGCATAAGGAGAAAGAGGTTGGAGAAAAAGTTTGGGGATAGTCGGAGAGATGAAGAAAGTAGACAGCAAAATATTCCCTCCACCTTCTCAGCACACACTCCTCACTTGTCAGCACATTACCATCTGCATCTTTTACCACCCTAACCTGCTGCACATCCTTCCCAGCTCTGTCCCTTTGTCTGGGCAATTGGTACAAGTCCTTTTCTTCTTCCTTACTATTCAAATTCTTGTACAGCTCGCAATATGCCTTTTCCCACTCCCTCTTTTCACCTCACGCTGCTTCTCCTTGTACTGCGAAGCTGATGAATGAAGAAAATGAGAGAGAAAGGGCTGGATGATGTGGTGAGAGTAAGTCAGGAAGTACAAGAGATTAATAAGGAAGAAGTGAGGGCTGCTATGAAGAAGATGAAGAGTGGAAAGGCAGTTGGTCCAGATGACATTCCAGTGGAAGCATGGAAATGTCTTGGAGAGATGGCAGTAGAGTTTCTAACCAGACTGTTTAATAAAATTTTGGAAAGCTAAAGGATGTCTGAGAAGTGGAGACGAAGGGTGCTGGTTCCTATTTTTAAGAACAAGGGTGATGTGCAGAGCTGCAGTAACTACAGAGGCATAAAGTTGATCAACCACAGCATGAAGTCATGGGGAAAAGTAGTAGAAGCTAGGTTTAGAAAACAGGTGAAGATGTGTGAGAGGCAATATGGTTTCATGCTGAAAATGTTTGCTCTGAGAAGTCTGTTTGAGAAGTATAGAGAAGGACAGAAAGAGTTACATTGTGTGTTTGTGGATTTAGAGAAAGCTTATGATAGGGTGCCAACAGAAGAGTTGTGGTATTGTATGAGGAAGTCTGGAGTGGCAGAGAAGTATGTTAGGGTAGTGCAGGACATGTACAAGAATAGTGTGACAGCGGTGAGATGCGCAGTCGGAATGACAGACTCATTCAAGGTGGAGGTGGGATTACACCAAGGATCAGCTCTGAGTCCTTTCTTGTTTGCAGTGGTGATGGACAGGTTGACAGATGAGATGAGACAGGAGTCCACATGGACTACAACCCCTGGCAAAAATTATGGAATCACCGGCCTCGGAGGATGTTCATTCAGTTGTTTAATTTTGTAGAAAAAAAGCAGATCACACACATGACACAAAACTAAAGTCATTTCAAATGGCAACTTTCTGGCTTTAAGAAACACTATAAGAAATCAAGAAAAAAAGATTGTGGCAGTCAGTAACGGTTACTTTTTTAGACCAAGCAGAGGAAAAAAATATGGACTCACTCAATTCTGAGGAATAAATTATGGAATCACCCTGTAAATTTTCATCCCCAAAACTAACACCTGCATCATATCAGATCTGCTCATTGACATTGACCCTATGTGTCTTTTTGCAAGGAATGTTTTCACAGTTTTTGCTCTATGGCAAGATGCATTATCATCTTGAAAAATGATTTCATCATCCCCAAAAATCCTTTCAATTAACCAAAATATCAACATAAACGTGTGCATTTATTGATGATGTAATGACAGCCATCTCCCCAGTGCCTTTACCTGACATGCAGCCCCATATCATCAATGACTGTGGAAATTTACATGTTGTCTTCAGGCAGTCATCTTTATAAATCTCATTGGAACGGCACCAAACAAACGTTCCAGCATCATCACCTTGCCCAATGCAGATTCGAGATTCATCACTGAATATGACTTTCATCCAGTCATCCACAGTCCACGATTGCTTTTCCTTAGCCCATTGTAACCTTGTTTTTTTCTGTTTAGGTGTTAATGATGGCTTTCGTTTAGCTTTTCTGTATGTAAATCCCATTTCCTTTAGGCGGTTTCTTACAGTTCGGTCACAGACGTTGACTCCAGTTTCCTCCCATTCGTTCCTCATTTGTTTTGTTGTACATTTTTCGATTTTTGAGACATATTGCTTTAAGTTTTCTGTCTTGACGCTTTGATGTCTTCCTTGGTCTACCAGTATGTTTGCCTTTAACAACCTTCCCATGTTGTTTGTATTTGGTCCTGAGTTTAGACACAGCTGACTGAACAACCAACATCTTTTGCAACATTGCATGATGATTTACTCTCTTAAGAGTTTGATAATCCTCTCCTTTGTTTCAATTGACATCTCTCGTGTTGGAGCCATGATTCATGTCAGTCCACTTGGTGCAACAGCTCTCCAAGGTGTGATCACTCCTTTTTAGATGCAGACTAACGAGCAGATCTGATTTGATGCAGGTGTTAGTTTTGGGGATGAAAATTTACAGGGTGATTCCATAATTTTTTCCTCAGAATTGAGTGATTCCATATTTTTTTCCTCTGCTTGGTCTAAAAAAGTAACCGTTACTGACTGCCACAATCTTTTTTTCTTGATTTCTTATAGTGTTTCTTAAAGCCAGAAAGTTGCCATTTGAAATAACTTTAGTTTTGTGTCATGTGTGTGATCTGCTTTTTTTCTACAAAATTAAACAACTGAATGAACATCCTCCGAGGCCGGTGATTCCATAGTTTTTGCCAGGGGTTGTATGATGTTTGCAGATGACATTGTGATCTGTAGTGAGAGTAGAGAGCAAGTTGAGTCTAGTCTGGAGAGGTGGAGATGTGCTTTGGAGAGAAGGGGAATGAAAGTCAGTAGGAGAAAGACTGAGTACATGTGTGTGAATGAGAGGGAGCCCAGTGGAATAGTGCAGTTACAAGGAGTAGAAGTGGTGAAAGTAGATGAGTTTAAATATTTGGGGTCAACTGTTCAAAGTAATGGAGAGTGTGGTAGAGAGGTGAAGAAGAGAGTGCAGGCAGGGTGGAGTGGGTGGAGAAAGGTGGCAGGAGTGATTTGTGACCGAAGAATATCAGCAAGAGTGAAGAGGAAAGTTTACAAGACAGTAGTGAGACCAGCTATGTTGGACGGCTTAGAGACGGCGGCACTAACAAAAAGGAGGCAGAGCTGAAGATGCTGAGATTCTCTTTGGGAGTGATGAGGATGGACAAGATTAGGAATGAACATATCAGAGGGACAGCTCAGGTGAGACAGTTTGGAGACAAAGTCAGAGAGGCGAGACTGAGATGGTTTGGACATGTGGAGAGGGGACCCAGGGTATATAGGGAGAAGGATGCTGAGGATGGAAGAGGGAGGCCAAAGAGGAGGATTATGGATGTGCTGAGGGAGGACATGTAGGTGGTTGGTGTGAGACAGGAAGATTCAGAGGATAGGTTGAGATGGTGATGGATGATCTGCTGTGGAGCCCCCTAATGGGAGCAGCCAAAAGAAAAAGAAGAATCTTACTCCTAGGAGTGGTTAGTTTTTTGTTAGCACTTAGCTTGTGCTAGTTTTTGCTACATGTTTATGTTCTCTTGTGTACAACACTTTAAATTAATCTTGCGCAATGCTGACAGAAAGGGTGCCCTCTTACAGAGTTGTGTCCGTAAGCTAGAGCAGCTTCTTAGCTCAGTGGAATTACGGGCACTCTAGAAAAGTGTAGCGCACTTGTTAGCACTAGCTTAACTCTGCAGGCTAAAGATGATGGCTTTCGGACTGTTGGTAGGGGAAAGAACTCCCGTAAGCCTTGGAGCCTGGTTGTGGTACCCGGCTCATAGTCAACGCTGCCAACTGTGAACAATTTTGCAGCCTTGGACATGCCTGTTGATAGCCCCCTGAGCCCATGGGTGACTTCTAACCTCATCTCCAGGCCGAAAGAAGTAATAGAATCCCCTATCACTAACGCATTCTGTTACCCGCAAATTTAAATTACAGATGCTGGCTGACATTAAGTGTATTGCTGACCCGATACTGCCTCTCACCTCAGGGTGCTGACATTGGATAGTCAGCCAAAGGAACACGACACTAGTTATATTCAGATAGTTATTCATCTTGCCGCCAAAGATATTGGGATGCGACAATCTGAGGTTACAAAAACGGACATAGAGAGGACTTGTGACCTCACCAGAAGGATATGGTGGCATCAAGTAATAGTCTCTGGTCCCCTCCACTCTTGGGGTACTGCTGACAAGTTTAGCAGGCTGACATCATAGAATAGGTGTCTGGTGCAGTTTTGTGGACAACAAGGACTTAGTTTTATTGATAACTGCCCCCCTCACCTTGCCGGGGAAGGCGCTGCCATCTTATCTGTAACTTAGATACAGTTTTACAGGGAGGGTAACATTAGGACTCTACAGTAGGCCACAGAGCAGGTGATTAGAGAACTGGCAGTGCTTATGCCTAGGGATGGGTATTGATAAGATTTTATCGATACCGATGCCATTATCGATTATGTTTATCGATCTGATTCCTTATCGATACCTCTTGTGAATTTTGAACTAAAAGTAGGCTTTACAGGTTTTCTATGTATTTCATTGAGTCTTAAAGTAAAAAAATATGAAATTAGTCACTGTATCCTTGATCTCTGGACATAAATAAAAATAAACAAAACGGTGTTTCGCTTTGAAGTTATTAATTCAGACTGAATTCTATCGTTCTAACTTGACTCGTCAGAGAGCCGCGCAGCGTTTGGAGCTGTGTGAACAGAACGGAGAACGATTCTCGTTTCTTTCTCCCAACAAGACAGGAGTCCCAGTTAGTGACTTTAATCTGCACAAAAGTGACTCACAATTTCACATATTCAGGGATGAAAGTGGTGAAAAACAAAAAAAGCTGAAACCCAAAATTACCCCCCAACACCACCTGCAGGAAAATGAATTCTAGAAGCTCTGAAATGCAATCTGGGGCTATTCAGGACAATAAACTGCAGTGAGTGCAGCATCCATTTACTGAGAAAAAACCCAAATTTCCTTATTCAAAATTCATTCCAGTAGTATTCTGCTCTTACTAGGATGCAGCAGTTTTCTAGTTTGGCAGATAGTTCTGGAGGAAATAACTGAAGAAATTAACACACTGAAAATATGGTTTGACTGAAACAAACTGTCATTAAACTTAAGACAGAGATGAAATGGAGGTGGAAGAGTCACTAGGTGTTCACAGGAAACACTTATTTCTGTATGTATGTATTTATTTATTTATGTATGTTCATTGTTAGTTGGTTTTATATTTTCTGTTGTTTTTATTCAGGTTCTTTTTGTCTCTTTCTCTAAAATTGTATATAATCATTAGATTAGTTATTATTACTATTATTATTGTGCTTGCTATTATTATTAATATATAAACAAAAATAAATTTAAAAAATATTACAATTTGTAATACATTTGACTCTTTTACAACAACAAACGCTTGACAGCTGGAGCTGCGTAATTAACATTGAAAATGCCACAGACATGCTAACGTGTTAGCATCGGTCCCGTTTTTAAGTTATAAAATACATCAACTGTTTCAGAAGACCATAACAGGTCGGTTTAACATAAAAAAAAGGTAAATAATACTCACAGACATATGCTCTTTAGGGTTTTACCAGGGGAAAGCAAAAGAAAAAATTAATCAACGCTGCTTCGATTGGTTCAAGGTTCAAAGCAAAGCCGCGCTGCAGAAAAGTTGATTACAGACCCGCTGCAGGGTCTACGAGGTCTGTTAGAAAACTATCAGACCTTTTTATTTTTTAAAAAACTATATGGATTTGAATCACGTGCGCTTGCATCAGCCAAGCTTGAACCTTCATGCGCATGCGTGAGTTTATTCACGCCTGTCGGTTGCGTCATTCGCCTGTGGGCAGGCTTTGAGTGAGCACTGGTCCACCCCCCTCATCGGATTTTCATTGTCAGGGAAATGGCTGAGCGATTGGAGCAGCAGGTTTTTCCAGAAACTGTGAGAGACAGCCAGGTGGAAACCATTCGGAAGATTCAGACGGCTTTCAGTGAAGATACTCTGGGCGTCACACAGATTAAGGAGCATCATTTTAGATACGTGTTGGTTTACGTGTTGGCATCAGAATTTTGGCTCTCTGTTGGGACTGTTTACACAGAGACTGCTACCTGCTGCTTTGGACTTGAATTAACAGTCTTTTTCAAGACTTTTTTACTTTTTTACTTTTTTACCTTTTTACTTTTTTTTTTTACTTTTTTACTGTGCTCCAACGCCTAAGGAAGACCTCTAACGGTCGAAACATCGTGACGGAGCACTTTTATCAGCTAACTTTCATCAGCGTTAGCAAGCTAACTAGCTTGCTAACGCTTTCGTTTTTATTTTTTTTATTTTATTTTATTTTATTTTTTTCTCTTTTAGCACTGTTGTCGTGCGTTATCTGTGCTGCTCCACAGCGTGTTTAGTTGATTTTTATTTTATTTTAGCACTGTTGTCGTGCGTTGCCTGTGCTGCTTCATGGCCTGTCTGGTGCCTTAACTAAAGCACTCCTTCTGCTGAATCACCTTTAAATTATTTACACATTATTCACTTTGTGTGTTTTTAGGAATCCGCTAGGTTGCGTAGCTACTAGCTCTTAGCCGATTTAGCATGGCGGCTTCTCCTGTCTCTCCCGTACTTTTCTGCTCTGGGTGTGAAATGTTTAGTTATTCCTCGGCCTCCTTTAGCAGTAACGGTACTTGTAATAAGTGTAGCTTATTCGTAGCTTTGGAGGCCAGGCTGGGTGAATTGGAGACTCGGCTCCGCACCGTGGAAATTTCTACAGCTAGCCAGGCCCCTGTAGTCGGTGCGGACCAAGGTAGCTTAGCCGCCGCTAGTTCCCCCCTGGCAGATCCCGAGCAGTTGGGAAAGCAGGCTGACTGGGTGACTGTGAGGAGGAAGCGTAGCCCTAAACAGAAGCCCCGTGTACACCGTCAACCCGTTCACATTTCTAACCATTTTTCCCCACTCGACGATACACTCGCCGAGGATCAAACTCTGGTTATTGGCGACTCTGTTTTGAGAAATGTGAAGTTAGCGACACCAGCAACCATAGTCAATTGTCTTCCGGGGGCCAGAGCAGGCGACATCGAAGGACATTTGAAATTGCTGGCTAAGGCTAAGCGTAAATTTGGTAAGATTGTAATTCACGTCGGCAGTAATGACACTCGGTTACGCCAATCGGAGGTCACTAAAGTTAACATTAAATCGGTGTGTAACTTTGCAAAAACAATGTCGGACTCTGTAGTTTTCTCTGGGCCCCTCCCCAATCAGACCGGGAGTGACATGTTTAGCCGCATGTTCTCCTTGAATTGCTGGCTGTCTGAGTGGTGTCCAAAAAATGAGGTGGGCTTCATAGATAATTGGCAAAGCTTCTGGGGAAAACCTGGTCTTGTTAGGAGAGACGGCATCCATCCCACTTTGGATGGAGCAGCTCTCATTTCTAGAAATCTGGCCAATTTTCTTGGATCCTCCAAACTGTGACTGTCTAGCGTTGGGACCAGGAGGCAGAGCTGTGGTCTTATACACCTCTCTGCAGCTTCTCTCCCCCTGCCATCCCCTCATTACCCCATCCCCGTAGAGACGGTGCCTGCTCCCAGACCACCAATAACCAGCAAAAATCTATTTAAGCATAAAAATTCAAAAAGAAAAAATAATATAGCACCTTCAACTGCACCACAGACTAAAACAGTTAAATGTGGTCTATTAAACATTAGGTCTCTTTCTTCTAAGTCCCTGTTGGTAAATGATATAATAATTGATCAACATATTGATTTATTCCGCCTTACAGAAACCTGGTTACAGCAGGATGAATATGTTAGTTTAAATGAGTCAACACCCCCGAGTCACACTAACTGTCAGAATGCTCGTAGCACGGGCCGAGGCGGAGGATTAGCAGCAATCTTCCATTCCAGCTTATTAATTAATCAAAAACCCAGACAGAGCTTTAATTCATTTGAAAGCTTGTCTCTTAGTCTTGTCCATCCAAATTGGAAGTCCCAAAAACCAGTTTTATTTGTTATTATCTATCGTCCACCTGGTCGTTACTGTGAGTTTCTCTGTGAATTTTCAGACCTTTTGTCTGACTTAGTGCTTAGCTCAGATAAGATAATTATAGTGGGCGATTTTAACATCCACACAGATGCTGAGAATGACAGCCTCAACACTGCATTTAATCTATTATTAGACTCTATCGGCTTTGCTCAAAAAGTAAATGAGTCCACCCACCACTTTAATCATATCTTAGATCTTGTTCTGACTTATGGTATGGAAATAGAAGACTTAACAGTATTCCCTGAAAACTCCCTTCTGTCTGATCATTTTTTAATAACATTTACATTTACTCTGATGGACTACCCTGCAGTGGGGAATAAGTTTCATTACACTAGAAGTCTTTCAGAAAGCGCTGTAACTAGGTTTAAGGATATGATTCCTTCGTTATGTTCTCTAATGTCATATACCAACACAGAGCAGAGTAGCTACCTAAACTCTGTAAGGGAGTTAGAGTATCTTGTCAGTAGTTTTACATCCTCTTTGAAGACAACTTTGGATGCTGTAGCTCCTCAGAAAAAGAGAGCTTTAAATCAGAAGTGTCTGACTCCGTGGTATAACTCACAAACTCGTAGCTTAAAGCAGATAACCCGTAAGTTGGAGAGGAAATGGCGTCTCACTAATTTAGAAGATCTTCACTTAGCCTGGAAAAAGAGTTTGTTGCTCTATAAAAAAAGCCCTCCGTAAAGCTAGGACATCTTTCTACTCATCACTAATTGAAGAAAATAAGAATAACCTCAGGTTTCTTTTCAGCACTGTAGCTAGGCTGACAAAGAGTCAGAGCTCTATTGAGCTGAGTATTCCATTAACTTTAACTAGTAATGACTTCATGACTTTCTTTGCTAACAAAATTTTGACTATTAGAGAAAAAATTACTCATAACCATCCCAAAGATGTATCGTTATCTTTGGCTGCTTTCAGTGATGCCAGTATTTGATTAGACTCTTTCTCTCCGGTTGTTCTGTCTGAGTTATTTTCATTGGTTGCTTCGTCCAAACCATCGGCATGTTTATTGGACCCCATTCCTGCCAGGCTGCTCAAGGAAGTCCTACCATTATTTAATGCTTCAATCTTAAATATGATCAATCTATCTTTGTTAGTTGGTTATGTACCACAGGCCTTTAAGGTGGCAGTAATTAAACCATTACTTAAAAAGCCATCACTTGACCCAGCTATCTTAGCTAATTATAGGTCAATTTCCAACCTTCCTTTTCTCTCAAAGATTCTTGAGAGGGTAGTTGTAAAACAGCTAACTGATCACCTGCAGAGGAATGGTCTATTTGAAGAGTTTCAGTCAGGTTTTAGAATTCATCATAGTACAGAAACAGCATTAGTGAAGGTTACAAATGATCTTCTTATGGCTTTGGACAGTGGACTTATCTCTGTGCTTGTTCTGTTGGACCTCAGTGCTGCTTTTGATACTGTTGACCATAAAATTTTATTACAGAGATTAGAGCATGTCATAGGTATTAAAGGCACTGCGCTGCGGTGGTTTGAATCATATTTGTCTAATAGATTACAGTTTGTTCATGTAAATGGGGAATCTTCTTCACAGACTAAAGTTAATTATGGAGTTCCACAAGGTTCTGTGCTAGGACCAATTTTATTCACTTTATACATGCTTCCCTTAGGCAGTATTATTAGACGGTATTGCTTAAATTTTCATTGTTACGCAGATGATACCCTGCTTTATCTATCCATGAAGCCAGAGGATACACACCAATTAGCTAAACTGCAGGATTGTCTTACAGACATAAAGACATGGATGACCTCTAATTTCCTGCTTTTAAACTCAGATAAAACTGAAGTTATTGTACTTGGCCCCACAAATCTTAGAAGCATGGTGTCTAACCAGATCGTTACCCTGGATGGCATTTCCCTGATCTCTAATAATACTGTGAGAAATCTTGGAGTCATTTTTGATCAGGATATGTCATTCAAAGCGCATATTAAACAAATATGTAGGACTGCCTTTTTGCATTTACGCAATATCTCTAAAATCAGAAAGGTCTTGTCTCAGAGTGATGCTGAAAAACTAATTCATGCGTTTATTTCCTCTAGGCTGGACTATTGTAATTCATTATTATCAGGTTGTCCTAAAAGTTCCCTGAAAAGCCTTCAGTTGGTTCAGAATGCTGCAGCTAGAGTACTGACGGGGACTAGCAGGAGAGAGCATATCTCACCCGTGTTGGCCTCTCTTCATTGGCTTCCTGTTAATTCTAGAATAGAATTTAAAATTCTTCTTCTTACTTATAAGGTTTTGAATAATCAGGTCCCATCTTATCTTAGGGACCTCGTAGTACCATATTACCCCATTAGAGCGCTTCGCTCTCAGACTGCGGGCTTACTTGTAGTTCCTAGGGTTTGTAAGAGTAGAATGGGAGGCAGAGCCTTCAGCTTTCAGGCTCCTCTCCTGTGGAACCAGCTCCCAATTCAGATCAGGGAGACAGATACCCTCTCTACTTTTAAGATTAGGCTTAAAACTTTCCTTTTCGCTAAGGCTTATAGTTAGGGCTGGATCGGGTGACCCTGGACCATCCCTTGGTTATGCTGTTTTAGACGTAGATTGTGGGGGGGTTCCCATGATGCACTGTTTCTTTCTCTTTTTGCTCCGTATGCATCACTCTGCATTTAATCATTAGTGATCGATCTCTGCTCCCCTTCACGGCATGTCTTTTTCCTGGTTTTTTCCCTCAGCCCCAACCAGTCTCAGCAGAAGACTGCCCCTCCCTGAGCCTGGTTCTGCTGGAGGTTTCTTCCTGTTAAAAGGGAGTTTTTCCTTCCCACTGTTGCCAGGTGCTTGCTCATAGGGGGTCGTTTTGACCGTTGCGGTTTTTCATAATTATTGTATGGCCTTGCCTTACAATATGGAGCGCCTTGGGGCAACTGTTTGTTGTGATTTTGCGCTATATAAGAAAAAAGTTGATTGATTGATTGATTACAACGGATTAAAGACGGCCCACAGCGCTCCGTGCTCTGAGTGGCCATCGACAGGCTGAAACGACCAGATCATTTCCAAAGTGAAGGCTGTGTTGATCCGGGACGTCGTCTGACTACCAGAGAAATAAAGAAGAGTTGGACATCAGCACTTTTGCGGCACATTCCACTGTTACAGGAGATTTTGTAATGAAAGACGTGCAGAGGAATTTGCACATCAACAAAAAGCACCTCCGTGTTGGAAGTCTCACAGGACAAGTTGTGACATGTCCAGCTGTTACACAATTTCTCGGATACTCACTCGACTGAAAAGCCACTGAAAGCCATCTGAATCTTCCGAATGGTTTCCAACATGGACGTGCTTTTTGTTGTGCGCTATTGCGGCTCTGTGCCTACGCGCGAATTCCTCCGCACGTCTTTCATTACAAAATCTCCTGTAACAGTGGAATGTGCTGCAAAAGTGCTGATGTCCACATTTTATGCGATTTCTCTGGTAGTCAGACGACGTCTCGGATCAACACAGCATTCATTTTGAAAATGATTGTTTGGTCGTTTCAGCCTGTCGATGGCCGCTCAGAGCGCGGCATGCTCTCCGCCGCTGTGGGCCGTCTTTAATCTTTAAAGCCGTCTGAATCTTCTGAATGGTTTCCACCTGGCTGTCTCTCACAGTTTCTGGAAAAACTTCATTCAGCGCTGCTCCAATCGCTCAGCCATTTCCCTGACAATGAAAATCCGACGAGGGGGGTGGACCAGTGCTCACTCAAAGCGAATGACGCAACAGACAGGTGTGAAAAAACTCACGCATGTGCATGAAGGTTCAAGCTTGGCTGATGCAAGCGCACATGGTTCAAATCCATATAGTTTTTGCAAAAAATAAAAAGGTTGGATAGTTTTCTAACAGACCTTGTATAATTAATTTAGAGAAATTATCATTTTCCTGACAAACACCCCCAAAAACAACGGCCACTCTGAAGGACCGATAAGGGAATCGTTAAGTAAAAAGGTAATTGATGTTGATGGATAGAATCATTTCTTAACAATACCCGAAAGGAACCGGTTCTCGATACCCAACCCTACTTATGACTAAAGCCCCTTGCACATTGGCGTATTCATAGAGCTGCATATTGTGGTGTGTCGTCTACGCAAAGTTGAGCAGTTCTGCACCCACTTTTAGCAGCTCTACGTTGACTTTTTTCTCCCTATACGCAGCAGTAAGTTGAGGGCTACGCGTGTAGGATGGAAGAAATGAAACATGTTTAATCTTCTTCGACGCAGAGCGCTAGACACAGAAAAGACGCAGTTTAAAGCAGGTCTGTGCAGCACGGTGTTACTCTGTGCAAGTCTGTGCAACACCGTGCTCCTGTACACATCCCAAAAAATGAGTGCGTGCATCCAGAATGATTCAGCTGGAGAACATGATCACACAGCCCACAGGGCCTCTGTGTGCTCAGAACAGCTGATCTAACTGATGGACGTGTGTGTGCTCAGAACAGGGAATCGAACCTCAACTCAGAAACACAACAGAAACAGCAGGTCAGTTGCGCTCTCAATGTCGCGCTCTCTCTCTCTTTCTCTCAGTCTCTCTGTCTCCCTCTGTCGATCTCTCCCTCACTCTCTCTCTCTTTGTTTCTCTCTCGCTCTCTCTCTGTGTCTGATCAAACCTGAATAAGCGCTGTGACTCTTCAAAATAAAAGCCTCATTGCTGCATGTCGGTGTGATCATCAGACGACCTGATCGATCAGGTCTGATCAAATCAGCGGACCTGATCGGAGCAACCAGAGCTTTAAAAGTTTAAAGAGTCACAGCATTTCTTCACGGCAGCCTTTACCACAGCCAGACTCAGGAGCATCTGTACACAATGACAATGATCCACCAAGACAAAAATAATAAATAATAATAATAATAATAATGTTAAATGACTGTTTCTGAGCCTCACCACACTGTGTAGTAGAAAACAGAGCACACTTCCACAGAGGCAGAAAATACGTGAAAATACGGCTACATATGTGGCAGTAATGAAACTATAGAAACCTCATGATCCAGTCCACTGTTTTCCAAGTGCAGTGATGTTGTTCTGCACAGGCGACGGGAGGGAACTGGTTTTAAATAGAAACAAGAGCTACCCATGACTGTGTGCACACATTAAAAAGTGAACACACGCACCTGCAAGCAGATCTACGAACATGGAAAAAGGCTGAGTACGCACCCATTTTGGGCATATTTAAATGAAACACAACACCACAATACGCAGCTCCACGAATACACAAATGTGAAAGGGGCTTAATGTGTGGGTGTGGAATCCATTAGCCTAGCGGGGAAATTAGTTCAGGAAATCCACTATGGTGACAGTGTAGTCTATTTGCCAGGAAGTCCTGTTTCTGCAGATGTACCCATGAAGAGCATAGAGGGACATGTTCAAATTTAGTTCTCTTTACTACTCTGGATAACAGTAAAATTAAGGGTGTTTCTGCACTGTCAAATAGCCCATGTCTGCTACTTGCAACCCATGTGGAACATTACAAACCCAAACCTTATCTTTGGTATCTTACATATATTATTTTGGAACTGTCCCTGAATCCCAAGAGTCAAAATGTCAACCCTAGTGGGGTCCTTAGTTTGGGTCTCATTAACATAAGATCACTGTCCTCAAAATCACTGTTGATAAGTGATCTGATTATGGAACACCACTTAGATATGATCAGGTTATGTGAAACCTGGCTGAAACCTAGTGCTGTCCTCCCCTTAAATGAAGTCTGCCCACTTGCGTACACATTCAGTCAAATGCAGTCTTCCATGAAGACTGCATTTCCTAAAGAGAAGCTGACGAGGTGATGGATAGACTCTGGCCCTGCACCCCAGGATGCCGGATTTATCTCACGATGCCCTGCCTGTGGCACCAGTGATTGCATGCTCACCTCAGTAATGCACTTTGTTTTTGATGCTATTCAGGTTTTTCTGTTTCCTGTTTCTTCAGCTTTGTGAAAACCTTGTAACCCCTCTGAGCCTGGGCTGCTTGGGGTTTCATCCTCAGTATCACCAGAGGGAGTTTTCTTACCACTGTTGCTTGTGTTCTTGTTCAGGGGGGTTGGTTACTTGTGTGAAGCGCCTTGAGGCAACTTTGTTGCATTTTGGTGCTATATAAATGAGAGACAAAACTTCGCACGTCAGACTCCTCAAATGGGTGTGTAGGAGATAAGGGACAAGCCCAGCTAAACGTGAAAATTTCGGCACTGTCGGGCAAATCAATCAGCAATTTGCCTGATGAAGGCCACAGTGCCAAAACGCTGGTGATACAGTCCTGAATAAATTTTTCTACAGCAAGTAAGACGGAGTGCGGGCGCTATATAAATAAAATAAATTGAACTGAAGCATTGCAAAACATCTGCTGCAGGTGGAAAATGCAATCATGTAATACAACACATCCATGTGATATGCTAAAACACTGTTGACGTGAACACTTGAGGATTCAGCTTCATATTTGTTATGCTGATGACTCGTTGGAACGATGCTAACACTTTAGCATGTAGTGCTCAGTGACATTCAGCTTGTCATGTGTGTTGGATGAACCTGTGCCAGGGTGGGTGGGGGTCTCTCACCTGGTCATACGGCAGTTGTCGCACACCCAGCTGTGCTCCTTCTTGTTATAGTGACTACATGACTTACAGACAAACATGTGACAGTCCAGACAGCGCCGCCTACTGTTCACCAAGAACTTGAAGGGCTGTAAGCAGCGGATACACAGTGACTCGGTCAGTTTGTTCTGAGAAGACAGCAGCTCACGCTTTGTATCCTCTATCTCAATCTTGGTCTTCAGCTCCCTGGAAGCAGGAATGAGACAAAAAAAAATAGGCTCAGAAATGAGACAATCTTAAGCTGAGAGCACTTATTGATACATGACTGAATGGACCATAGTTTCATGGAGACACCACACGAAGCCAAATCCAGCAGATTGTCCTCTGTCAGACATTCAGAGTCCTACTAAGGGCCCTGTCCCACTGGGGAGTATACAAATTTTGGGCGTTTGTTGTCGTCCGCAACAAAAATGGCCAAAAATGACAAATGTCCCAGTATGAATTATATACAAGTTGATTGGAGTAAAGAAGCAGTGAACAGGGCGAGTGGTGACATCAGCGGATCACATCAGAGCGCAGCTCGTCTGAACGATTATAACAAGAAGTCTGTTATAAACAGGAATAAATACTGTAACAGCTGCAGACAAGAAGGAAAAAACACGCAACTGTTTTATCAAGCCTTGACAATGTAAACAAGTCAAATAATTACCTTTTTAGAGGCTCAAAATGCTTTCTGGTGATTAGAGCCGTTTTCAACAGGCAATTTGCAGAATAAAATGATTAATCTGCCACAAAATAATAATTTTATATAGGCAGCATCCAGCGCAGAGCGCGTGGCAGCCGGTAGAACAAAGAACGGTGTCCAGCTGTGAACACAGCGCATCTGATTTGCATCTGCCGCAAATCAGATGCAAAGCAGACGTAATAAAAACACTTTATTCGTGGCCAATCTGTATGCAGTCGCTACAACTTATTTTAGTTTGTGATGTGGACATGATGGGCACGCAAAATATCCGTTTTACACGCTGTCCCAGTCCACTGCCAAGACGCAAATCTCTGTCAGTTGTGGATATCAGCAGATGACGGTGAATATACAGCGCATAGATTATGTTTGTGTATGTATTGTGTATGTATGGAGTATGTTTGTGTATGTATGGAGTATGTTTGTGTATGTATGGAGTATGTTTGTGTATGTATTGTGCATGTATGGAGTATGTTTGTGTATGTATAGAGTATGTATAGAGTATTTATAGAGTATGTTTGTGTATTTATAGAGTATGTATGGAGTATGTTTGTGTATGTATAGAGTATGTATGGAGTATATTTGTGTATGTATAGAGTATGTATGGAGTATGTTTGTGTATGTATTGTGCATGTATGGAGTATGTTTGTGTATGTATAGAGTATGTATAGAGTATTTATAGAGTATGTTTGTGTATGTATTGAGTATGTATGGAGTATGTTTGTGTATGTATAGAGTATGTATGGAGTATATTTGTGTATGTATGGAGTATGTATGGAGTATGTTTGTGTATGTATGGAGTATGTTTATGTATGTATGGAGTATGTTTGTGTATGTATAGAGTATGTATAGAGTATGTATGGAGTATGTGTATGTATGGAGTATGTATGGTGTATGTATGGAGTATGTATGGAGTATGTATGGAGTATGTATAGTGTATGTATAGAGTATGTATAGAGTATGTTTGTGCATGTATAGAGTATGTATGGAGTATGTTTGTGTAATTTGTGTATGTATGGAGTATGTTTGTGTAATTTGTGTATGTATAGAGTATGTATGGAGTATGTTTGTGTAATTTGTGTATGCATAGAGTATGTATGGAGTATGTTTGTGTATGTAGAGAGTATGTATGGAGTATGTTTGTGTAATTTGTGTATGTATAGAGTATGTATGGAGTATGTTTGTGTAATTTGTGTATGCATAGAGTATGTATGGAGTATGTTTGTGTATGTAGAGAGTATGTATGGAGTATGTTTGTGTAATTTGTGTATGTATAGAGTATGTATGGAGTATGTTTGTGTAATTTGTGTATGCATAGAGTATGTATGGAGTATGTTTGTGTAATTTGTGTATGTATGGAGTATGTTTGCGTATGTATTGAGTATGTATGGAGTATGTAAGGCGGATGTCATCCACAGCCAAAATTTTGTGCAGCTCAAAAATCCTGGAAACAGAAAAACATGCCTCTGTGGATAATTTCGGACGTGTGCGGGTGTCGGCCGACTCATACAAGCATGTTTCACACATATTGCGGACGTTAAGCGAATATGAGCCAATTTTGTGCGCAATCCATATGCAAATCCTCCTAAACACCAGTGGGACAGGGCCCTAAGAACCATTTCTGGCTCTCTGACTACATCATTTGAACTACAGACTGAAGGTCAAAAGAAAGTTCAAGAAATTTTGGGTATTTCTACTCAGTGTACAGACACAAATGAAGCATAAGAGTAAACCAAAGAACTTCAGGGTCAAAGACCAAGTAGGCTGAGTCAAGTCAACCAGAACTGTTCAGTTCCTTGAAGATGCTTCACTCTTCAGCCACAAAGGCTTCATCTTTTCTGAGTTACTGTAATGAGACGCTCAGATATGTTTCCTCTCTTCGCTGATGTGATTTCATGAAAGTTCGTAATTGGCTACCTGGGGTCACTTGAGTTCAGATGTGAGGAGTTGTTGTTCTCAGTGGAGAGGTGAGGACAAACTTTAGCCTCTGTGATGTTTGAATGAATGAAAACTGTTTATTTCGAACATTTGATACAACAACAATTACAAGATAGATCAGTAAAGACAACAACAAAAACGTTCCTACTGTGTACCCAACATGTCCGAAAAGGGGTAGGGTGAAGCATCAGCTTATTTATCCCTACCCCTTCTTCCCCACAACCAGTAATACCCTTTGCCACATATACACATAGATTCCTACACACCTAAACCGATATCAATATATATATATATACATACACATACACATATACATACACACATCAACATACATACACATATACACACATATATACACATATACATATATACACATATACACACATATACACACATATACATATATATATACATACACACATCAACATACATACACATATACATACACATATACATATATACACATATACACACATATATACACATATACATATATACACATATATATACATATATACATATATACACATATATACACATATACATATATACACATATACACACATATACATATATATACATACACACATCAACATACATACACATATACATACACATATATACACATATACATATATATATACATACACACATCAACATACATACACATATACATACACATATACATATATACACATATACACACATATATACACATATACATATATACACATATATATACACATATACATACACATACATATATACATACACATATACATATATACACATATACACACATATATACACATATACATATATACACATATATATACACATATACATATACACATATACACACATATATACACATATACATATATACACATATATATACACATATACATATATACACATATACACACATATATACACATATACATATACACATATATATACACATATACATATATACACATATACACACATATACATATATATATACATACACACATCAACATACATACACATATACATACACATATATACACATATACATATATATATACATACACACATCAACATACATACACATATACATACACATATATACACATATACATATATATATACATACACACATCAACATACATACACATATACATACACATATACATATATACACATATACACACATATATACACATATACATATATACACATATATATACACATATACATACACATACATATATACATACACATATACATATATACACATATACACACATATATACACATATACATATATACACATATATATACACATATACATATATACACATATACACACATATATACACATATACATATATACACATATATATACACATATACATATATACACATATACACACATATATACACATATACATATATACACATATATATACACATATACATATATACACATATACACACATATACATATATATATACATACACACATCAACATACATACACATACACATACACATATACATACACATATACATATATACACATATACACACATATATACACATATACATATATACACATATATATACACATATACATATATACACATATACACACATATACATATATATATACATACACACATCAACATACATACACATATACATACACATATATACACATATACATATATATATACATACACACATCAACATACATACACATATACATACACATATACATATATACACATATACACACATATATACACATATACATATATACACATATATATACACATATACATATATACACATATACACACATATACATATATATATACATACACACATCAACATACATACACATATACATACACATATATACACATATACATATATACACATATACACACATATATACACATATACATATATATACATACACATACATATATACATACACACATCAACATACATACACATATACATACACATATATACACATATACATATATACACGTATATATACACAAACATAAATATACACCTACACATACCTACTTACATACAAAATACTATACATTTACAAGCCGAAGCAAAAAACAAAAACACCCTAACCCTCATTACCCTTCCTCCTCCCTATACCCAGAAAAAACCATATTTTTGTACCGCTGTTTGAACTGGTTCATGCTTGGACATTGCTTGAGCCCCACTCCCAATCTGTTCCACATCCTCACCCCACAGACAGAAATACAGAAACCTTTTAATGTTGTTCGTGCCCACTGATGCTTTAAATTAAATTTCCCCCTCAGACTGTAATCCCCTGATCTGTTAAAAAACATATTTTTAATATTTGCTGGAAGTAAATTGTTTATTGCTTTATACACAGTTTGTACTGTTTGAAAATGAACCAAGTCTGTGAATTTTAATAATTTGGATTGTAAAAATAGTGGATTTGTATGATCTCTATAGCCAGTATTATGAATAATTCTTATAGCTCTTTTCTGCATTACTGATAGTGATTGTGTTGTACCTTTATAAGTATTACCCCATACCTCTGCACAGTACTGTAAATATGGTAAAACCAGTGAGCAGTAAAGAATGCGGAGTGAGTTGTGGTCCAGAATATGTTTCGCTTTGTTTAGAACTGAAATGCTTCTTGACAGTTTACTTTGTATATGTTTTATATGAGTCTTCCAGTTTATCTTATCATCTATTATCACCCCCAGAAACTTATTTTCATGTACCCTTTCAATATCTACCCCCTCGACTTGTAACTGAACCTGTATGTCTGTATTACAATAGCCAAATAACATGTATTTTGTTTTACTTTAATGATAATTTGTTTCTGTCAAACCATATTTTAAATTTTCCCATTTCTATACTGATCCTCCTCAGTAACTCCTGCAAATCCCCCCCTGAACAAAAAATGCTTGTCATCTGCAAATAATACTAATTTTAATATTTTGGAAACATTGACAATATCATTTATATAAATTAGAAACAGTTTTGGACCCAATACTGACCCCTGTGGGACGCCACAAGCATTGTGCAAGCATGATGATGTATATTCCCCCAACTTCACAAACTGTTTTCTGTTACTTAAGTAGCTTCTCACCCAGTGCAACACCAACCCCCTAATCCCATACTGTTCAAGTTTATTGATTAATATGTCATGATTGATTGTATCAAAAGCCTTTTTAAGGTCTATAAATATTCCAACTGAATGTAATTTGTGGTCTATGGCGTTTGTAATCTCCTCAACTGATTCTATTAATGCAAGTGATGTTGAACTATGTGCTGAACAGGGATTTCTTTCTATGAGATTATTATCCCAATCCTCAGGTTGGGAATCGGGAATTTTTTCTGCCAAGCTTGGTCCAATATTTACAAAAAAATTATTAAAACCGTTGACTACCTCATCCTTATTTTCCTTCTTGACATTATTATCAATGAAATACTGAGGGTAACTCTGTTTTTTATTACCATTTTTGATAATGCTATTTAATATATCCCATATTCCTTTAATATTGTTTTTGTTATTATATAATATGTTACTATAATATTCCTTCCTACATACCCGTATAATATTAGTTAATCTGTTTTTGTATTTCTTATATCTATTTTCTGCCTCTTTAGTCTTTAGTTTTATGAATTCTCTATACAGTGTATTTTTCTTATTACATGCATTTCGTAACCCTTTCGTCATCCATGGTCGAGCTTGGATTTTTTGTTTTCTGTAGTCTTGTTTAATTGGACAATTTTTATCATATAATGATGTAAATATTTGTAAAAAAGTTTCATATGCACTATCAACATCACTTTCACTGTATACCTTTTCCCAGTTTTGCTCCTGTAAATCCTTCTTTAGTGTGTTCATGTTTTCCTCTGTCCGCACTCGCCTGTATTTTATTTTCTCCTCTGGCTGATTCCGCCGATGGTTTCTATTATAAACGATGAAAACTGGTAGATGATCACTAATGTCATTGATTAATAATCCACTCAGTGTTATTCTCAATATCATTGCTGAATATATTATCAATTAAGGTGGCACTATGGGATGTAATTCTGCTTGGCCTGGTGATTTTTGGATATAAACTCATACTGTACATTATACTGATAAATTCATCTGTTATTTTATGCTTATTTGGATTGAGCAGATCAATATTTAAGTCACCACAAATGAACACAGTTTTTGATTAGTTTTTGAGAACATTTTTCCCATACAGTCAGTGAATGTTTCAATACTAGATCCTGGTGCTCTATATATACAGCTGACTAATACATTTTTGCTTTTTTCTTCACATATTTCAATAGTTATACATTCTAATAAGTTATCAATCACAGTTGTCATATTGTCTACTATTTTATAATCCATGTTCTTATCCACATACACAGCCACTCCTCCTCCACTCTTATTTTTTCTGTTTACACAATTAAATTCATTTCCATCCAGTTCAAAATCCATTCCTTTATCTTCATTGATCCATGTTTCTGATATAGCAATTATGTTAAATATTTTTTTAAACTGACTTAAATATTCTTTAATGTTGTTAAAGTTTGCATATAGACTTCTGCTGTTGAAATGGATTATTGATAATTTGTTATCCGTTTTAATGATCCGATTAAACTGTTCATCTGTATAATAGCAACAACTGTCATTGATATTTGAGAAGAAATTATTGTCCGGGTCTATATCGTGCTCCAAGTCCAGTACATTGTGGTCTGTGTATTTAAATGTTCTCAGTTCTACTTTTCCATGATCAGCAATCCTTTGAGTTATATCCTTCTTGTCTCCAGATGTAGATGAATAGGTAGTAGATGAATAGGTTCCTCTGGTCTGTGTCATGGTGTTGTGATGTGTTTGTGTCCTCATACCTTATTGGTCATATCTGTCCAGATCCTCGCTTTAAGAAACACTATTGTTCATATTTGTCCAGCTCCTCGATGTTCCTTATTGCCATGACTTTTGCTTGTTCTGGTGATCCGTTCAGTTTGATGAATATTTTACAGTTTGAAGTCCATGTGTGCTGGATTTTTCCCTGTTTCTTCAAGAAGCGTGCTTTCCTGGCGATGTCGGCATTCCGTTTGGTGAGATGTTCATTGATGAATACGTTTGTCCCTTTCAGTTTTCTTCCTTGTTTTAACAGTGCTGTTTTGTGTTTTCTGTTGATGAATCTCATGATGACGGTTCGTTTATCACCGTCATTTCTCCGGGGCAGAGGGTGGCACGCTTCAATGTTATTTAAATCCATTTCTATACCTTTAGATAGGAGGAAATCAGCAACCTGTTTTTCCACAGAGCTGACCTCCTGTTCACTGGGCTCCCCTCCGCTCTCATCTGTTACCGCCCGTGCGTAGGACCGTGGTTTGATATGAAGACCTGTGATGATGACGTCGTTAATTCTGGTGTACTGCTCCAATTCAGCCACTCTATTTTCCAGCTGCACCAGATGCCGGTCTTTCTCGGCATTCTGGAGCCGTAATGCCTTCACCTCCTCCACCAGATCCATAATTGATTTCTGTTGCTGCTTCACAACAGAAATCTCCTCTGATAGAAAGTCCAGAGATTTTTTAATATCGTCACCTTCCTCCGCTGTGAGAACCTTCTTAGGCCCCATGGTCGACTTATGAGCAGCTTGACGATCGCCGATGTTAACAGCCTGCGTTGTTTGTCACCGGGATGGATCTGCACTGCGCTGGTGCCGCGTGGCCTCAGAGTGCACAGTCTGTCTGCAGACTGTGCACTCTGAGGCCTGAGGCCTCTGTAGACTTCTCTTCTACTTTATATGTGTTCTTGTTCTGAGCTGCAGGTCTGCGCTCTGAGTTCTGTTATAGTTTATCTTTCCTCCTTTGACCACGAACGAACTGTCTGTGAGTAAATGTGGAGATGTCTGGAGTTATAGTTGATGTGGACATGTCCTGTCTCTGACAATCAGTCTGTGAGCAGGACTTATGTCCTTTTTGGCCTTTTTTAACAGTGGTGAGAGAGTTTGAGCAACTAACTGCCTGCAGCCAGACAGTTTTTTTCCTTTCTTTTAATTGTTCACATGTGCATATGTGAATGAATCGCCCGTGAGTGGACTGGAGATGTGGACTTTTTACTGGATGTCTCTGGCAATCAGTCTGTGAGCAGGACTTTTATGGATTTTATTTAAACACATTTGTGAGAGAAGAAGCTGCAGTTGCTTCACAGTGCCTCTCTTCACCAGACAGAGAAGGAGCTGCAGCTTTGGGAACAATGGAACAATGGACTTGCGCTGAAACCACTTAATTCTGCATTGAGCAGAGGATGCAAAAAAATTAAACGTTTAATTATTGTTTGCGCCCCTTGCGCTGTTGTGGCGCCGAGCTGCATCGTCTCGGCACTAGGTTGCTTCCACGCGGCATCGTCATAACGACGCGTGACGCAACTGGGAGCAGCCCCGGTGTGAAAAGGATTAGTTTCATCATTTTATCAAAGATGATTTCAAACCTGCTGTCTTGTTGTCTGTGTTGGTCGTCTCAGCAGCTGTTTTGACCCTGTGTTTGGAGCTGATGGGAGTTTTGCCGCGGCAACACACAGGCGTCTTTGTGAGCACGGTGACCTCGTGGCATTCTGCTTCCTGCCTTGTGACAGAGTGGTGACCAGTTCCAACAACTGCTGTTTTTTATGCTGGTGTTCCTCATGAAGCATGTGAATCACATGCTGACAGCATGATGTCTTCGTGTGCAGCTAAACAAACACATATTTTCTCACTTTTTAGTTTTTTGTAAAAATGCAAATGATTCTGCCAGTGCTTATTTAAATAACTGGCAGAGCTGATTGGTTGATTATCCTTTGTGCTTGATGGCACAGAGGTGTCATGATGCTGTAACGGTGATTGACAGCATGATGATCTCAAATCTTTGACACCTCCCCTTCTTCCCGGACTCTTATTGGTCAGTACACATGCTGTCATCCCACCCAGCGACAGTTGTTTAAAAGTAACGGAGTCCTCAGTCACTGCAGCGCCAGAACAGGAAACTCCTGAAGAAAATTTAATCAACAACAAACTCACAACGTCCATGAGTCAAGCTACAGTCCACGAGTCCACATCCTCTGTGCGTCACGTGTCACAAAGAAAGCATCATCACAAAGGCTGGGTGTGGCTCAGGCTGACCAATAAGAACCAGTGAACATACATGACCAGCCACCTGGTTTCCTGGTGGTCGGTGAACATACCTGAACAGACTCCCCAGTTTATACTTTTGAATAAAATCCATGAAATAATAATAATACATTCCATTTAAAAGGTGCCTTTCTTGACACTCAAGGACACTGTACAGTAAAACTTAAAATCCAATAAAAGAAACAACAATTAAATCAATAAAATAGAGCAATACACATCTGGTGGAATAAGCAGTCATAAACAGATGTGTTTTGAAAAGGGGAAATGAATCAATGTTTCTGATTTGGGGTGGTAATGAATTCCAGAGACTAGTGAGACGGGCAGAGGGGACAGACAGGTGAATGGAGGAAGAGGATCTAAGGGAACGGGAGGGAGCGCGGACATGGACGAGGTCAGACTGATATGGGGCAGCGAGATTGTGTAAGGCCTTGAATGTTAACAGGAGGATTTTGAGTTGAATACGAAACTGATCCGGAGGCCAGTGGAGCTGTTGGAGGACAGGAGTGATATGCTGAATCAAGGGGGTGCCAGTTATGATACAGGCAGCTGAATTCTGCACCAGCTGATGTTTATGGAGGGATTTGTGTGGGAGACCAAAAAGAAGAGTTACAATAATCCAGACAGGAGGTAACAAGGTTGTGGACAAGGATGGCAGCAGTGTGGGGGTAAGGCAGGGGTGGAGGTGATTAATGTTGCGTAGATGGAGGTAGGCAGACCTGGTAATGTTTTTAATATGGGACTGAAAGGATAGTGTGCTGTCAAGGATGACACCCAGACTCTTAACCTGGGGTGAAGGTGAAATGGTGGAATGATGAGAAAAACTGTCAGTTTTGGATAGAGTGGATTTTGTACCAATGAGGAGAACCTCAGTTTTGCTACTGTTTAATTTAAGAAAGTTTAAAGTGAACCAGGTTTGATTTCAGAGATACAATCAGTAAGGGAGGTGGGCGGAAGAGTGGATGAGGGTTTAGAGGTAAGATAGAGCTGGGTGTCATCAGCATAACAGTGGAAATGAATGTTGAATTTTCGGAAGATATTGATGATGATGATGAAAAGGACGAGCCCCAGGAGAGAGCCTTGGGGCACACCTGAAGTAATGGGGGAGGAAGTGGATTTGAAAGACTTGAGTTGGGTAAACTGAGTGCGGCCAGAGAGGTAGGATGCAAACCAGACTAATGGAATGAGTTATGTCAGTGGAATGGAGCCTATTGAGGAGAGTGGAATGACAAATTGTATCAAAGGCTGCAGTCAGCTTGAGGAGAATGAGGATGGTGAGGAGTCCAGAATCAGCTGCCATGAGGAGATCATTCATGATTTTACTGAGTGCTGTTTAAGTGCTATGGAGTGGGAGGAAACCAGACTGGAACTGTTCGTACAGAATATTGCAGGACAGGTGAGAGTGCAGCTGAGAGGCAACTGTTTTTTCAAGGTTTTTGGAAATGAAGGGTAGATTGGAGACAGGATGGAAATTGTTGAAGTTGGAGGGGTCAGCACCAGGTTTGTTCAAAATTGGAGTCATGCCTGCAGTTTTGAAGGAAGCAGGGAGAGTTCCAGTGGTGAGGGAGGAGTGGATGATGGCAGAAATGAGAGGGACCAGAGAGGGGAGACAGGCTCTAACAAACTGAGTGGGAAGGGGGTCCAGCTGACAAGTCCATGACTTGGATGTTCGAATGAGCTGTGTGATTTCTGAGAAAGTGGGGAGCTGGAAAAAGGATTATTATACATTTCTTTGTGAATAGAGAGACCAGTTTTCCTATAGAGTCGTTCAAGTTGCCGACCTTGGGCTTTCATGAGGTGAAGGTCAGGAGTGAACCAAGGGGCGGAGATGGAAAAAGAAACCAATCTGATTTTTAACAGAGCGAGAGAATTAAAAATATTACGGAGACTGTTGGTGTAATGAGAAACCAGATCATCAGGGGTGGATAGGTTGTGGACGTCAAGGAGATGGAGGGAGTGGATATATCTTTATCTTTGTATCTTTATATTTCGGAATGAAATGAGACGTGGTGTTTTAGAGGTGGAAAGAGTGAGTTTCACTGTAAATGAGATGAGAAAGTGGTCAGTTATGGGGAGTTCATCGACTGTAAGGTCAAGCGGAGCGGAGTGACACCAGTGCAGCAGATTAGGTCCAGAACGTGTCCTTTGGAGTGTGTGGGGATGGTGGTGTGTTGCTGACATCCAAAGCTCTCAAGACAGGTTGTAAAGTCTTTGGTAAAGCCCCGTTTACACACAGACGGTAAGAGCTCCTGGAAGCATCCCGAAAGAGTTTTTGGCTGTCTTAAGAATCACATGCTGTTGTTAACACCGGCACTAGGGGGCGTGGTTTAGTTCCGGCTTTACCGGGAATCGCTCCCGGAATTATTCGACATGTTGAATAATTGCGGGAGCGCTCCCAGAGACCTCCCGTGATGACGAACAACGGCGTGTGATGCTTTATAATCGCCGTTTCATCCTGCCGCTTCTGTTGTGTGTTGGGGGGTGTGGCTGGATATTTTGGTGTTCTTTTCTTTTCTTTGCTCTCCAGGTGGCATGAGAACTGATTTGTCTGTGGAGAAGGTGCTGGCTGAAGAATCCTTCACCCTCATCAACATCATGTGTAGCACCTGTGACTGGTGCTCACATGCAACCTTGAAGACTTTCAGCTGAAGCAGATAATTGGATGGTGTTCTGCATTTAAGGCATGTGTGATTCAAGCAGAACTGCCGGGAACTCGACCTTGTGATGTTCGTTTGTGAGACGCTGAGGACCGCGCCTGGGTTTGACACATCGAGCCCGTGAAGCAAGGAAGGGTGAGGGACACATGCTGTCAGCACACATCAGAGGTGATTAAGTGTTTGACTAATTGTTGATAGTAACTTGGTGTTTTGTTACACAGTATACTTGAATTGTGATGAGGATTGTGCAGCTTGCTTCTCACTGCTGTGGCATGCGGAGAT